>NW_027182815.1:1205000-1335000 GCF_041146395.1 Eulemur rufifrons | reverse complement strand
AGTTAGCAAATGAGTTGCTGGAGGGCACGTTGTTGTGTGGGGTCAGGTGGTGTGTGAGGGGGCAGGCGCTCTGCCAGTCCAGTGTTTTTTTTTTTTAATCCTCAGAGAGGAGAAGTTGGCATGTGTGCAGCAGGTGAAAAGTGCGGATCCTGTTTTAGTCTTAGACTGAAACAGGATCCACATTTTCTGCCCGTTCCTTTAAGAATCATTTGACTCTTCTTCCGTGAATCCACCATGGTTCTCTATAACCCTCTATGCGTGGCCCCAGGTAACTAGCTGGTTCCAAGAAGTATGCCATAGAGCTTTTGAAATAACCACTACGTGGAGAATTATTTGCCAGTTTTTGCAGCACCTTTCACCATAATTGTGACAAGGTACTTCTCTGCCTCCTTAATCCCAAGATGGCTGCCAGGGAAAAAACTATGCTGAGGCCTAGCTCACTTGGTGTTGCCGATACTTGGTACGGGAGCGTGGAATAAAACCAGTCTTTCAAGTATCATTCCACCATCCTTTTTCCATTATTTTAAAAGGCATAGCACCGTTTGCCAGTTAGCATAAGAATGAGTCACTGGAGGGGACGTTTTTGTGTGGGGTCGTGTGGTGTGTGTGGGGGGGCAAGCCCTCTGTCAGTCCAGTGGTTTGTTTTTATTATGCCCAGAGAGGAGAAGTGGGCATGTGTGTGGCAGGTGAAAAGTGCGGATCCTGTTTCAGACTTAGACTGAAACAGGATCCGCACTTTTCAGCCTGTTCCTTTAAGACTCCTTTGATTCATTCTCAATGATGGTGGAATGGTGGTGACCTCCTGGATTCGTGCTCCTGGAGTGGAAGGCATGGGTCTCCCACTGCCCACAACCCTAGAGGTTCACTTCCCCACAAGAACGGTGGTGTGAATCCATGGAGAATCAGCGTGGGACAGAGAGAGAGAGCAAGAAAAGACTGAGGTGATTAGGGAAATAAATCACCAAAATCTGGAGAGTGCGGGATGGCCAATAGAGAAGGGAGCACGGGACAGCTGTACCCACCTCACCAGAGAGTGGGGTGGGTTCAGCCCCACAGGAAAGCATCTTGTTCCCCCTCTGACCTCCACACCCACTCAATTGAGGATCTGCCTGAAGTCGGTGCAGAATCGCCACGGGAGATGTGGGGCTCTGCAGAGAGGAGACATTGGCAGGAGGCATTTTGGACCCTGGAGTGCTGTGCGCAGCTGACGCACCTAGCAACTGTCTCCTATACGCGGGCGGTGGGGCTGCTTTGGTCCCGGCTCTAGCAGATGCCAAACTGCCTCGTATAGGTGGGCGGCTGGATTCTCCCGGTCCCCGGCTCCTCTGGCCTCTGCCGGTCCCTGAGCATTCAACCCCAGTGACAGTGATCTGCAGACGGGCGGCCGCCATTGTCGGGGTCCACAGCCTAAACGCTGAGGAGCGATTGGGTACCGGGCGGCTCCCTGGGCGGCTCCCTTCCCTAGTCCACGGACCCTGACTAGGAGCTCCACCTTTGTGTGAACACTGAGTGGTTCCCCAGTCACGAGAGAGTAGAGCGTGGACCTTGCAGACATTGGGGTGGGGCAGACCATCGCCCGCGGGAACTGCAGTGGCTGGGGCGTTGGGCGAATGAGGGCACCGCTCCACTCTCCCTATCCACTGTCTTTCTCACAGAGAGAGACAGAAGCCACCTCGGGAGAGGAAGAGGGGCAGCCCCCCCAGCGGAGCTAGCAAAATCCTGAACAATATGTGAAGGGCTCCCCCTAGTGACAGAGGAGGCAGCTTACCTGGCACTCACAGTGTGCCCCTATCCAGACTAAAGCTGAAAGAAGGGATCTTAAGGATTCATTCAGATGGGAAGGGCTCAGCGAAGGAACTCTAGGAGTATAAAGAATCAAGCTGAAACCATGCCCTCAAAGAGGATTACTAGTTCTCCACCAATTAACACAAAGCAGATTCCAAATAGCAACGTGTCACAGGAAGAATTTCAAACATGGATCATAAATACGCTGAACATTATGCAAGAAAAAATGGATAATCAACACAAAGAAACCACAAAAAAGATCCAGGACTTGGAAGAAAAATTCACCAAAGAAATTGAAATACTGAAGAAAAATCAAACTGAACTCCTGGAAATGAAAAATTTATTCAAGGAGCTACAAAACACAGTGGAAAGTCTCAAGAGCAGGGTAGATCAAACAGAAGAAAGAATCTCAGAGATCGAAGATAACACTTTCCAATTAAATAAGGCAGTCACAGAGTTAAAACAAAGAAACATGAGAAATAATCATAGTCTACAAGAAATGTGGGATTATGTGAAGAAGCCTAACGTGAGAGTTATCGGCATTCCTGAGGGTGAAGAAGACAATAAGCAAGGGTTGAATAAAGTATCTGAAGATATAATTGAGGAAAATTTCCCAGGCCTTGCCAAATCTCTAGATACACAGGTTCAAGAAGCTCAAAGAACCTCTGAGAGATTCATACCAAATAGGAAGACACCACGTCATGTAGTTATCAGACTGACCAAAATATCCACTAACGAGGCCCTTCTTCAATCTGTAAGGAGAAAGAAACAAGTAACATACAAAGGAAAGCCCATCCGAATCACGCCAGATTTCTCAACTGAAACCTTACAAGCAAGAAGAGATTGGAGCCCCATTCTCACTCTTCTGAAACAGAATAATGCCCAGCCTAGAATATGTACCCAGATAAGCTCAGTTTTATATATGAAGGTGAAATTAAGACATTCTCAGATAAACAAAAACTCAGAGAATTCACCAAGACAAGAGCAGCTTTCCAAGAAGTATTCAAAACAGAGTTACACGTGGTCCAGCACAAGAAGGACCCTCGAATGTAACACTAATCAAGAGATAAATATGAAAACACAGTTATCATAATGGCTCAAGAGAGAAAACAGATCAATGAAATTCAACCCAACATGAGGAACAGCAATCTGTCTCGCTTATCAGTTCTCTCATTAAATGTGAATGGATTGAATTCCCCACTCAAGAGACATGGACTGGCCCAATGGATAAAAAAGATATAAGCCAAGTATCTGCTGTCTTCAGGAAACTCATCTAACCTGCAAGGATGCATTTAGACTGAAAATAAAAGGGTGGAAATCAATATTCCAAGCAAATGGAACCCAAAAGAAAGCTGGCGTGGCAGTTCTAATCTCTGATAACGTAGTTTTTAAATCAGCAAAAGTAAAGAAAGACAAAGATGGTTACTATATACTGGTGAAGGGTACAATTCAACAAGAAGACATAACTATACTTAACATATATGCACCCGATCTAGGTGCACCCAGATTCATAAAGCAAACCCTACTTGATCTGAACCAAATGATAGATAACAACACTTTAGTAGCCAGAGATTTTAACACGCCACTGACAGTTCAAGACAGATCCTCCAAACAAAAAATAAACAAAGAAATATTGGACGTAAATAGAATGCTAGAACAAATGGGCCTGACTGACATCTACAGGACATTCTACCCAAATACCACTGAATATAAGTTCTTCTCATCAGCTCATGGGACATTCTCCAAGATTGACCATATCTTAGGACATAAAGAATGTCTTAAAAAATTTAAAAATATAGAAATAATACCATGCAGCTTCTCGGATCACAGTGGAATAAAAGTAACAATGAACCCTAACAGAAATCCTCATTTCTACTCAAAGTCATGGAAGCTAAATAACCTTCTCCTGAACAATCATTTTATAAATGAAGAAATCAAGTCAGAAATCAAAAGATTCTTTGAATTAAACGACAAAGGAGATACAACTTATCAAAATCTGTGGGACACAGCTAAAGCAGTCCTGAGAGGAAAATTTATTTCCATAAATGCCTATACCAAAAAGACAGAAAACTTACAAATAGACAATCTAATGAATAGACTCAAAGAGCTGGAGAAGAAAGAAGAGACCAAACCCAAACCCAGCAGAAGGAAATTATTAAGATTAAATCAGAACTAAATGAAAAGGACCATAAGGGAGCATAAGGGAGATTAAACCAAACCATAACGGAGATTAATAAAACCAAAAGTTGGTTCTTTGAAAAAATAAACAAAATTGACACACTTCTGGCTAAACTAACCAAGAGCAGAAAAGAAAAATCTCTTATAACCTCGATCAGGAACACGAAAGGAGTAATCACGACTGATGCCACAGAGATACATGATATCATCTATGAATTCTACAAAAATCTTTATGCACACAAATTAGAAAACCTGGAGGAAATGGACAAATTCTTATAAACACACAGCCTTCCCAGGCTCAACCAGGAAGAAATAGAATTCCTGAATAGACCGATATCTAGATCTGAAATTGAAACAGCAATAAAAAACCTTCCCAAAAAGAAAAGCCCTGGACCAGATGGGTTCACACCTGAATTCTACCATACCTACAAAGAAGAACTGGTGCCCATCGTACATAAACTATTCTCCAATATAGAGAAGGATGGGATTCTCCCCAACACTTTTTACCAAGCCAACATAATCCTGATACCAAATCCAGGAAAGGATGCAACTAAAACAGAGAACTATAGACCAATTTCTCTTATGAATATAGATGCAAAAATTCTCAATAAAATTCTAACAAATCGAATCCAAGTGCTTATCAAAAAAATAATCCATCACGACCAAGTGGGCTTCATCCCAGAGATGCAGGGATGGTTTGACATATGGGAATGTAATTCATCACATAAATAGAAGCAAAAATAAAGATCAGATGATCCTCTCAATAGATGCAGAGAAAGCATTTGACAAAATTCAACACCCTTCTTTGATAAGAACACTTAACAAAATAGGCATAGATGGGGCCTATATAAAAATGATACAAGCCATATACGACAAACCCTCAGCCAACATCATACTGAATGGGGAAAAACTGAAAGCATTCCCACTTCAAACTGGAACCAGACAAGGCTTACCACTGTCCCCATTACTTTTCTACATAGTATTGGAAGTCCTTGCAAGAGCTATCAGGCAAGAGAGCAGAATCAAGGGAGTTGAAATAGGGACAGAAGAGATCAAACTCTCACTCTTTGCTGATGATATGATGTTATATCTATAAAACCCCAAGGTTTCAACCAAGAGACTCCTGGAATTGATCAATGAATTCAGTAAAGTCTCAGGATACAAAATCAATACACACAAATCAGAGGCATTCATATATGCCAATAACAGTCAAATGGAAAACCAAATTAAGGACTCAATACCCTTCAAAATAGCAACAAAGAAAATAAAATACCTAGGAATTTATTTAACTAAGGAGGTAAAGGACCTCTATAGGGAGAACTATGAAACACTGAGGAAGGAAATTGCAGAACATGTAAATAGGTGGAAAACCATACCATGCTCATGGATCGGTAGAATCAACATTGTTAAAATGTCTATACTGCCCAAAGTTATCTACAGATTCAATGCAATCCTTATTAAATTACCAACATCTTTTTTCACAGACATAGGAAAAATAATTTTACGCTTTGTATGGAACCAGGGAAGACCCCGTTTAGCAAAAGCAATCTTAAACAACAAAAACAAAATGGGAAGTATTAATTTGCCAGACTTCAAACTATACTACAAGGCTGTGGTTCTTAAAACAGCCTGGTACTGGCACAAGTGCAGGGACACAGACCAGTGGAACAGAACAGAAAATCCCAATATAAAACCATCCTCATATAGCCATCTAATCTTTGACAAAGCAGACAAAAACATACTCTGGGGAAAAGATTCCTTATTTAATAAATGGTGCTGGGAAAACTGGATATCCACATGTAGAAGACTAAAACAGGACACATAACTCTCACCCCTCACAAAAATCAAATCACAGTGGTTAACAGACTTAAACCTAAGGTCAGAAACTATTAGAATTCTAGAAGAAAATGTAGGAAAGACTCTTACAGACATTGGCCTAGGCAAAGAATTTATGAAGAAGACCCCTAAAGCAATCACAGCAACAACAAAAATAAATAAATGGGACCTGATCAAATTAAAAAGCTTCTGCACAGCCAAAGAAACAGTCACGAGAGTAAATGGACAACCTACAGAATGGGAAAAAATTTTCGCATACTACACATCAGATAAAGGACTGATAACAAGAATCTATTTAGAACTCAGGAAAATCAGTAAGAAAAAATCAAACAACCCTATCAAAAAGTGGGCAAAGGACATAAATAGAAATTTTTCAAAAGAAGATATAAAAATGGCTAACAAACATATGAAAAAGTGTTCAACATCTCTAATCATCAGGGAAATGCAAATCAAAACCACAATGAGATATCACTTAACTCCAGTGGGAATGGCCTTTATCAAAAAGTCCCAAAACTATACATGTTGGTGTGGGTGTGGGGAGATAGGTACATTCATACACTGCTGGTGGGACTGTAAACTAGTGCAGCCCCTGTGGAAAGCAATGTGGAGATACCTTAAACAGATTCAAGTAGACCTACCATTCGATCCAGCAATTCCATTATTGGACATCTACCCAGAAGAACAAAAGTCATTCTATAAAAAAGACACCTGCACCTGAATGATTATAGCAGCACAATTCACAATCACAAAGATGTGGAAACAACCCAAATGCCCATCAATTCATGAATGGATTAGCAAAATGTGGTATATGTATACCATGGAATATTACTCAGCTATTAGAAATAATGGCGATATGGCATCTCTTTGGTTCTCCTGGAGAGAGCTGGATCCCATTCTATTAAGTGAAGTATCCCAAGAATGGAAAAATAAGCACCACATGTACTCACCAGCAAATTGGTTTCCCTGAGTGCACATTTGGGAACAACACCAATTGGGTATCGGACAGAGGTTGGGGCCGGGTGGAAGGGATGGGTGTATACCTACTTGATGAATGTGATGTGCACTGCCTGGGGAATGGACATCCTTCAAGTTCTAACTGGGGGGGATGGGGTGGGGGAGAGGAGGGGTGCACACCTACATGATGAATGTGATGTGCACTGACTAGCGAATGGACAAAATTGAAGCTCAGAATCGGGGGAAAGGGGAGGCATGGGGAATGTATATAGCCTGATCTTTTGTACCCCCATAATGAGCTAACAAACAAACAAACAAACAAAAAAGAATCGTTTGATTCATCAGCTGGGAATACACCATGGTTCTTTAAAGACCTCTATGCGTGGGCCCAGGTAACTGGCTAGTTCCAAGAAGTATGCCACAGAGCTTTTGAAATAACCACTACGTTGAGAATTATTTGCTAGTTTTTGCACCACCTTTCACCATAATTGTGATAAGGTTCGTCCGTGCCTCCTTCAACCCAAGATGGCTGGGGCAGACAAAACTATGCTGAGGCCTAGTTCACTTGGTGTTGCCGATAGTTGGTACTGGAGCCTGGCAAGAAGCCATGCTATTAAGAGTCATTCCACCATCCTTTCTCCATCATTTTAAAAGGCAGAACACCTTTTTCCAGTTATCATAAGAATGAGTTGCTGGAGGGGACGTTTTTGAGTGGGGTCGGGTGGTGCGTTGAGGGGAAGGCTCTCTGTCTGTCTGGTGGTTTGTCTTTATTATGCCCAAAGAGGAGAGGTGGGCATGTGTGTGGCAGGTGAAAAGTACGGATCCTGTTTCAGTCTTAGACTGAAACAGGATCCGCACTTTTCAGCCAGTTCCTTTACGAATCCTTTGATTCATCAGCTGGGAATCCACCATGGCTGTCGAGACCCCTCTATGTGTGGGCCCAGGTAACTGGCTAGTTCCAAGATGTATGCCGTAGAGCTTTTGAAATAACCACTACGTTGAGAATTGTTTGCCAGTTTTTGCAGCACCTTTGACCATAATTGTGATAAGGTTCATCTGTGCCTCCTTAAACCCAAGCAGGCTGCCACGGACAAAACTATGCTGAGGCCTAGCTCCCTTGGTGTACCGATACATTTTACTGGAGCCTGGCAAGAAGCCATTTTTTTTAAGTACAATTCCACCGTCTTTTCTCCATTAGTTTAAAAGGCAGTGCACCTTTATCCAGTTAGCATAAAGATGAGTCACTGGAGCGGCTTTTTGTGTGGGGTTGGGTGTGTGTGGGAGGGCAGGCCCTCTGTCAGTCCGGTGGTTTGTTTTTATTATTCCCAGAGAGGAGAAGCGGGCATGTATGTGGCAGGTGAAAACTTTGGATCCTGTTTCAGTCTGAAACAGTATCTCCGCTTTTGAGCCTGTTCCTTTTGGAATCCTTTAATTCATCAGTTGGGAATCCACCATGGTTCTCTAGACCTCCCTGAGCGTGGGCCCAGGTAACTGGCTAGTTCCAAGAAGTATGCCACAGAGCTTTGGAAATAACCACTACATTGAGTATTATTTGCCAGTTTTTGCAGCAACTTTCACAATGATTGTGAAAAGGTTAGGCAGTGCATCCTGAAACCCAAGCTGGCTTCCACAGAAAAAACTACGGTTAGGCCAATCTCCCTTGGAGTTGCCGATAATTGGTACTGGTCCGTGGCAAGAAGCCATTCCTTTAAGTATCATTCCACCTTCCTTTCACAACTATTTTAAAAGGCAGAGCACCTATTGCCATTTAGCTTAAGGATGAGTCGCTGGAGGAAACGTTTTTGTGTGGGGTGGGAGAGGCAGAGCCAGGCCCTCTGTCAGTCCAGTGGTTTGTTTTTATTATCCCCGGAGAGGAGAAGTGGACATGTGTGTGGCAAGTGAAAAGTGTGGATCCTGTTTCAGTCTTAGACTGATACAGGATCGGCACTTTTCATCCTGTTCCTTTAAGAATCCTTTGCTTCATCAGCTGGGAATCCACCATAGTTCTCTACACCCCACTATGTGTGGGCCCACTTAACAGGCTAGTTCAAAGAAGTATGCCACAGAGCATTTGAAATAACCACTACCATGGAAATTATTTGCCAGCTTTTCCAGCACTTTTACCATAATTTTGATAAGGTTCATTTGTGCTTCCTTAAACCCTAGATGGCTTCCATGGACAAACCTATACTGAGGGTTCTCTCGCTTGGTGTTGCCAATACTTGGTACGGGAGTCTGACAAGAATCCAGTCTTTTAATTATCATTGCACCATCCTTTCTCCCTTATATTAAAAGGTGAGCAACTTTCGGCAGTTAGCATAAGGATGAGTCAACGGAGGGGATGTTTTTGGGTGGGATCGGGGTGGTTTGGGGGACAGTCCCTCTGTCAGTCTGGTTGTTTGTGTTTATTATGCCCAGACAGGGAAGTGGATATATTTGTGGCAGGTGAAATGTGCGGATCCTGTTTCAGTTAGACTGAAACAGTATCCGCACTTTTCAGCTGGTTCCATTAAAAATCCTTTGATTCATCAGCTGGGAATCCACCATGGTTCCTTAGAACCCTCCATGCATGGGCCCATGAACTGGCCTGTACCAAGATGTATGCTGCACAGCTTTTGAGATAAACACTACGTGTAGAATTATTTGCCAGTTTCTGCAGCACATATCACCATAATTGTGATAAGGATCGTCTGTGCCTCCTTAAACACAAGATGGCTGCCACGGAGAAAACTATGCTGAGGCCTAGGTCACTTGGATTTCACGACACTTGTTACTGGAGGCTGGAAGGAGGCCATTCTTTTAAGTATCATTCCACCATACTTTCCCCATTATTTTAAAATGCACGGAAACCTTTGCAAGTTAGCATAATAATTAGTAGCTGGAGGGGACATTTTTATTTGTGGGGTCGGTGTGGGTGGGGGGCGCAGGCCCTCTGTCAGTTCGCTGGATTGTTTTTATTTTCCCCAGACCGGAGAAGTGGGCATGTGTGTGGCAGGTGAAAAGTTCGGATCCCGTTTCTGTCTTAGACTGAAACACAAACCGCACTTTTCACCCCGTTCCATTAAGAATCCCTTGCTTCATCAGCTGGGAATCCACCATGGGCCTCTAGACTGCTCTATGCGTGGGCCCAGTTAACTGGCTAGTTCAAAGAATTATGCCGCAGAGCTTTTCAAGTAACCACTACCATGAGAATTACTTGACCGCTTTTGCAGCACCTTTCACCATAATTGTGATAAGGTTCATCTGTGCCTCCTTAAACCCAAGATGGCTGCCAGGGACAAACGTGTGCTGAGGCCTAGGTGACTTGCTGTTGCGAATACTTGGTATGGGAGTCTGGCAATAAGCCAGTCTTTTAGGTATAATTCCACCATTCTATCTCCATTATTTTAAAAGGCAGAGGACGTATTGCCAGATAGCATAAGGATCAGTCGCTGGAGGGCACGATTTTGTGTGGGGTGGTGGGGGGCGGGGGCAGGCCATCTGTCAATCCGATGGGTTGTTTTTGTTATCCCTAGAGAGGAGAAGTGGGCATGTGTGTTGCAGGCAAAAAGTCAGAATCCTGTTTCAGTCAGGATCTGCACTTTTCAGCCTGTTCCTTTAAGAATCCTTAGATTCATCACCTTGGAATCCACCATGGTTCTCTAGACCCCTCTATGCGTGGGCCCAGGTAACTGGCTTCTTCCAAGAAGTATGCCACAGAGCTTTTGAATTAAACAGTACGTTGAGAATTATTTGCCGGGTTTTCAGCACGTTTCACCATAATTATGATAAAGTTTGTATGTGCCTCCTTAAACCCAACATGGCTGCCACGGGCATAACTATGCTGAGGCGTAGCTGACTTGGTGTTGCCTATTTTTGTTAGTGGAGACTGACAAGAAGCCATTCTTCTAAGTATCACTCCACCGTCCTTTCTCCATTGTTTAAAAATGCAGGGAAATTTTGCAAGTTAGCATAATAATTAGTAGCTGGAGGGGAATTTTTTTGGGGGGGATCTGCGTGGGTGGAAGGGGGGCAGGCCCTTTGTCAGTTCGCTGGTTTGTTTTTATTATCCCCAGAGAGGAAAAGTGGGCATGTGTGTGGCAGGTGAAAAGTGTGCGTCCTGTTTCAGTCTTAGACAGACACAGGATCTGCACTTTTCACCCCGTTCCATTAAGAATCCTTTGCTTCATCAGCTGGGAATCCACCATGGTTCTCTAGACCCCTCTTTTAGTGCACACAGAAAACTGCCTGGTTCCAAGAAGTTTTCCTCAGAGCTTTTGAAATAACCACTACTATGGAAATTATTTGCCAGCTTTTCCAGCACTTTTACCATAATTTTGATAAGGTTCATCTGTGCTTCCTAAAACCCTAGATGGCAGCCACGGACAAACCTATGCTGACACCTAGGTCACTTCCTGTTGCCAATAATTGGTATGGGAGTCTGGCAAAAGGCCAGTATTTTAAGTATAATTCCACCATCCTATCTTCATTATTTTAAAACGCAGAGGACCTTTCGCCAGATAGCATAAGGATGAGTCGCTGGAGGGGACCTTTTTGTGTACAGTGTTGGGGGGCGGGGGAGGACATCTGTCAATCCGATTGATTGTTTTTATTATCCCTAGAGAGGAGAAGTGGGCATGTGTGTTGCAGGCAAAAAGTGCATATAGTGTTTCAGTCTCAGACTGAAACAGGATCCGCACTTTTCAGCCTGTTCCTTTAAGAATCCTTTGATTCATCACCTGGGAATCCATCATGGTTCTCTAGACCCCTCTATGCGTGGGCCCAGAAAACTGCCGGGTTCCAAGAAGTATTCCACAGAGCTTTTGAAAAAACCACTACGTTGAGAATTATTTGCCAGGTTTTGCAGCACCTTTCATCATAATTGTCATAAGGTTCGTCTCGAGATGGCTGCCATGGGCAAAACTATGCTGAGGCCGAGCTCACTTTGTGTGGCCGATCCTTGGTACTGGAGACTGGAAAGAATACATTCTTTTAAGTATCATTTCACCATCCTTCTCCACTATTTTAAAAGTCAGAGCACCTTTTGGCAGTTAGAATAACAAGGAGTCGCTGGACGGGAAGTTTTTATGTGGGGTCTGGGGGCTGGTGCGGCAAGCCCTCCGCCAGTTCTGTGGTTTCTTTTTATTATCCCCAGAGAGGAGAAATGGGCATGTGTTTGGCAGGTGAAAAGTGCAGATCCTGTTTCAGAGTATGAAACAGGATCCGCATGTTCATCCTGTTCCTTTAAGAATCCTTTGCTTCATCAGCTGGGAATCCACCATAGTTCTCTACACCGCACTATGCGTGGGCCCAGTTAACTGGCTAGTTCAAAGAAGTATGCCGCAGAGCTTTTGAAATAACTACTACCATGAGAATTATTTAACAGCTTTCGCAGCACCTTTTATTATAATTGTTATAAGGTTCATCTGTGTCTCCTTAAACCCAAGATGGCTGCCATGGACAAACCTATGCTGAGGCCTACATCACTTGCTGTTGCCAATACTTGGTATGGGAATCTGGCAATAAGCCAGTCTTTTAGGTATAATTCTACCATCCTATCTCCAGTTTTTTAAAAGGCTTATGACCTTTCACCAGATAGCATAAGGACGAGTCGCTGGAGCAGACTATTTTGTGTGGGGTGGTGGGGGCCGGGGGCAGGGCATCTGTAAATCCGATGGGCTGTTTTTGTTATCCCTAGAGATGAGAAGGGCGAATGTGTGTTGCAGGCAAAATGTGCGGATCCTGTTTCACACTTAGACTGAAACAGGATCTGCACTTTTGAGCCTGTTCCTTTAAGAATCCTTTGATTCATCACCTGGGAATCCACCATGGTTCTCTAGACCTCTATTTGCATGGGCACAGGTAACTGCCTTGTTCCAAGAAGTATGCGACAGAGCTTTTGAATTAACCAGTACTTTTAGAATTGTCAGGTTTTTAGCATGTTTAAACGTAATTGTGATAACGTTTGAATGTGCCTCCTTAAACCCAAGATGGCTGCCACGGATATAAATATGCTGAGGCATAGCTGACTTGTTGATGCCTATTTTTGTTAGTGGAGACTGACAAGAAGACATTCTTCTAAGTATCATCCCACCATCATTTTTCCATTGCGTAAAAATGGAAGGAAATTTTGCAAGTTAGTATTATAATTAGATGTAGGGTACGTATTTTTTTTTCTTTTTTTGTGGGGTAGGAGTGGATGGGCGTTTCAGGCCCTCTGTGAGCTCGCTGGTTTTCTTTTATTATCCCCAGAGAGGACAAGTGGGCATGTGTTTGGCAGGTGAAAAGTGTGGATTCTATTTCAGAGAATTAAACAGGATCCACATGGTCATCCCATTCCTTTAAGAATCCTTTGCTTCATCAGCTGGGAATCCACCATGGTTCTATATACTCCTCTATGCGTTGGCACAGGTAACTGGCTTGTTCCAAGAAGTATGCTACAGAGCTTTTCAATTAACCAGTACGTTGAAAATTATTTGCAGGTTTTCAGCATTTCACCCTAATTGTAATAACGTTTGTATGTGCCTCCTGAAACCCAAGATGGCTGCCACGGACATAACTATGCTGAGGTGTAGCCGACTTGGTGTTGCCTATTTTTGTCAGCGGAGACTAACAAGAAGCCATTCTAAGTATAAGCCCACCGTCATTTTTCCATTGTTAAAAAATGCAGGGAAATTTTGCAAGTTAGCTTTATAATTAGTAGCTGGAGGGTACGTTTTTTTTTTTTTCCGTCGGGTCGGTGTCAATGGGGGGGTCAGGCCCTTTATAAATTTGCTGGTTTGTTTTTATTATCCCCAGAGAGGGGAAGTCGGCATTTGATGGCAGCTGAAAAGTGCGGATACTCTTTCAGAGAATTAAACAGCATTCGCATGGTCATGCCGTTCCTTTAAGAATCCTGGAAGGGCGCGGTGGCTCACGCCTGTAATCCTAGCACTCTGGGAGGCCGAGGCGGGTGGATCGCTCGAGGTCAGGAGTTCGAGACCAGCCTGAGCAAGAGCGAGACCCCGTCTCTACTAAAAATAGAAAGACATTATATGGACAACTAAAAATCTATATAGAAAAAATTAGCCGGGCATAGTGGCGCATGCCTGTAGTCCCAGCTACTCGGGAGGCTGAGGCAGTAGGATCCTTTAAGCCGAGGAGTCTGAGGTTGCTGTGAACTAAGCTGACGCCACGGCACTCACTCTAGCCTGGGCAACAAATTGAGACTCTGTCTCAACAAAAAAAAAAAAAAAAAAAAAAAAAAAAAAAGAATCCTTTGCTTCATGAGCTGGGAATCCACCATGGTTCTATATACTCCTCTATGCGTGGGCACAGGTACCTGGCTTGTTCCAAGAAGTATGCCGCAGAGCTTTTCAATTAACCACTACGTTGAAAATTATTTGCAGGTTTTCAGCGTTTCACCATAATTGTGATAAGGTTTGTATGTGCCTGCTGAAACCCAAGATGGCTGCCACGGACATAACTATGCTGAGGCGTAGCTCACTTGGTGTTTCCTATTTTTGTCAGTGGAGACTGACAAGAAGCCATTCTTCTAAGTATAATCCCACCATGATTTTTCCATTGTTTAAAAATGCAGGGAAATTTTGCAAGTTAGCATTATAATTAGTAGCTGGAGGGTACTATTTTTTTTTTTGTGGTGTCGGTGTGGATGGGGGTGCAAGGCCCTCTAGATGTTCGCTGGTTTGTTTTTATTATCCCCATAGAGGAGAAGTGGGCATGTTGTTGGCAGGTGAAAAGTGCGGATTCTGTTTCAAAGAATTAAACAGGATCCGCATGGTCATCCGCTTCCTTTAAGAATCCTTTGCTTCATCAGCTGGGAAACCACCATGGTTCTATATACTCCCGTATGGGTGGGCACAGGTGACTGGCTTGTTCCAAGAAGTATGCCACAGAGGTTTTCAAATAAAAAGTACATTGAAAATTATTTGCAGGTGTTCAGCGTTTCATCATAATTGCGACAACGTTTGTATGTGCCTTGAAACCCAAGATGGCTGCCACAGACATAACTATGCCGAGGCGTAGCTGACTTGGTTTTGCCGATATTTGTTAGCGGAGACTGACAAGAAGCCATTCTTCTAAGTATCATGCCGCCATCATTTTTCCGTTGGTTAAAAATGAAGGGAAATTTTGGAACTTAGCATTATAATTAGTAGCTGGAGGGTACGGTTTTTTTTGTGTGTGTGGTCGATGTGGATGGGGGGCGTCAGGCCCTCTGTCAGTTCGCTGGTTAGTTTTTATTATCCCCAGAGAGGAGAAGTGGGCATGTGTTTGGCAGGTGAAAAGGGTGGATTCTGTTTCAGAGAATTAACGATGATCCCCATGGTCATCCCGTTCCTTTAATAATCCTTTACTTCATCAGCTGGAAATCCACCATGGTTCTATATACTCCTCTTTGCGTGGGAACAGGTAACTGGCTTGTTCCAAGAAGTATGCCGCAGAGCTCTTCAATTAACCACTACGTTGAAAATTATTTGCAGGTGTTCAGCGTTTCACCATAATTGTGATAACGTTTGTTTGGGCCTCCTGAAACCCAAGATGGATGCCACGAACATAACTATGCTGAGGCGTAGCTGACTTGGTTTTGCCTATTTTTGTTAGTGGAGACTGACAAGAATCCATTCTTCTAAGTATCATCTCACCATCATTTTTCCATTGTTTAAAAACACAGGAAAATTTTGCAAGTTAGCATTATAATTAGTGGCTGGAGGCTACGGTGTTTTTTTTTTTTTTTTCCCGTGGGGTCGGTGTGGATGTGTTGGTCAGGCCCTCTGTCAGTTCGCTGGTTTGTTTTTATTATCCCCAGAGAGGAGAAGTGGGTATTAGTATGGCAGGTGAAAACTGCGGATCTGTTTCAGAGAATTAAACAGGATCCGCATGGTAATCCCGTTCCTTTAAGAATCCTTTGCTTCATGAGCTGGGAATCCACCATGGTTCTATATACTTCTCTATGCGTGGGCACAGGAAACTGGCTTGTTCCAAGAAGTATGCCTCAGAGCTTTACAATTAACCAGTATGTTGAAAATCCTTTGCAGGTTTTCAGCGTTTCACCATAATTGTGATAACGTGTGTATGTGCCTACTGAATCCCAATATGGCTGCCAAGGACATAAGTATGCTGAGGCATAGCTGACTTCGTGTTGCCTATTTGTGTTAGTGGAGACTGACAAGAAGCCATTCTTCTAAGTATCATCCCACCACCATTTTTCCATTGTTTAAAAATGCAGGGAAATTTTGCAAGTTAGCATTATAATTAGTAGCTGGAGGGTACTTTTTTTTTTTTTTGTGGGGTCAGTGTGGATGGGTTGGTCAGGCCATCTGTCATTTCACTGGTTTGTTTTTATTATCCCCAGAGAGGAGAAGTGGGCATGTGTTTGGCAGGTGAAAAGGGCGGATTCTGTTTCAGAGAATTAAACAGGATCCGCATGGTCATCTCATTCCTTTAAGAATCCTTTGCTTCATCAGCTGGGATTCCACCATGTTTCTATATACTCCTCTATGCGTGGGCACAGGTACCTGGCTTGTTCCAAGAAGTATGCTGGAGAGTTTTCAAAATAACCAGTACGTTGAAAATTATTTGCAGGTTTTCAGCGTTTCACCATAATTTTGATAACGTTTGTATGTGCCTCCTGAAACCCAAGAAGGCTGCGACGGACATAACTATGCTGAGGAGTAGCTGACTTGGTGTTGCCTATTTTTGTTAGTGGAGACAGACAAGAAGCCATTCTTCTAAGTATCATCCCACCACCATTTTTCCATTGTTCTAAAATGCAGGGAAATTTTGCAAGTTAGCATTATAATTAGTAGCTGGAGGGCACAGTTTTTTTTTGTGTGTGGTCGATGTGGATGGGGGGGGTCAGGCCCTCTGTCAGTTCGCTGGTTAGTTTTTATTATCCCCAGAGAGGAGAAGTGGGCATGTGTTTGGCAGGTGAAAAGGGCAGATTCTGTTTCAGAGAATTAACGATGATCCCCATGGTCATCCCGTTCCTTTAATAATCCTTAACTTCATCAGCTGGAAATCGACCATGGTTCTATATACTCCTCTTTGCGTGGGAACAAGTAACTGGCTTGTTCCAAGAAGTATGCCGCAGAGCTTTTCAATTAACCACTACGTTGAAAATTATTTGCAGGTGTTCAGCGTTTCACCATAATTGTGATAACGTTTGTTTGTGCCTCCTGAAACCCAAGAAGGCTGCGACGGACATAACTATGCTGCGGAGTAGCTGACTTGGTGTTGCCTATTTTTGTTAGTGGAGACTGACAAGAATCCATTCTTCTAAGTATCATCCCACCACCATTTTTCCATTGTTTTAAAATGCAGGCAAATTTTGCAAGTTAGTATTATAATTAGTAGATGGAGGATACTTTTTTTTTTTTTGTGGGGTCGGTGTGGGTGGGGGTGCAAGGCCCTCTAGATGTTCGCTGGTTTGTTTTTATTATCCCGAGAAAGGAGAAGTGGGCATGTTGTTGGCAGGTGAAAAGTGCGGATTATGTTTCAAAGAATTAAACAGGATCCGCATGGTCATCCGCTTCCTTTAAGAATCCTTTGCTTCATCAGCTGGGAAACCACCATGTTTCTATATACTCCCGTATGGGTGGGCACAGGTTACTGGCTTGTTCCAAGAAGTATGCCACAGAGCTTTTCAAATAAAAAGTACATTGAAAATTATTTGCAGGTGTTCAGCGTTACATCATAATTGCGACAACGTTTGTATGTGCCTTGAAACCCAAGTTGGCTGCCACAGACATAACTATGCTGAGGCGTAGCTGACTTGGTTTTGCCGATTTTTGTTAGTGGAGACTGACAAGAAGCCATTCTTCTAAGTATCATGCCGCCATCATTTTTCCGTTGGTTAAAAATGAAGGGAAATTTTGGAAGTTACCATTATAATTAGTAGCTGGAGGGTACGGTTTTTTTTGTGTGTGTGGTCGATGTGGATGGGGGGCGTCAGGCCCTCTGTCAGTTCGCTGGTTAGTTTTTATTATCCCCAGAGAGGAGAAGTGGGCATGTGTTTGGCAGGTGAAAAGGGCGTATTCTGTTTCAGAGAATTAACGATGATGCCCATGCCTATCCCGTTCCTTTAATAATCCTTTACTTCATCAGCTGGAAATCCACCATGGTTCTATATACTCCTCTTTGCGTGGGAACAGGTAACTGGCTTGTTCCAAGAAGTATGCCGCAGAGCTTTTCAATTAACGAGTACGTTGAAAATTATTTGCAGGTGTTCAGCGTTTCACCATAATTGTGATAACGTTTGTTTGTGCATCCTGAAACCCAAGGTGGCTGCCACGAACTTAAGGATGCTTAGGCGTAGCTGACTTGGTTTTGCCTATTTTTGTTAGTGGAGACTGACAAGCATCCATTCTTCTAAGTATCATCTCACCATCATTTTTCCATTGTTTAAAAATGCAGGAAAATTTTGCAAGTTAGCATTATAATTAGTAGCTGGAGGGTACTTTTTTTTTTTTTGTGGGGTCAGTGTGGATCGGTTGGTCAGGCCATCTTTCAATTCACTGGTTTGTTTTTATTATCCCCAGAGAGGAGAAGTGGGCATGTGTTTGGCAGGTGAAAAGTGCGGATTCTGTTTCAGAGAATTAAACAGGATGCGCATGGTCATCTCATTCCTTTAAGAATCCTTTGCTTCATCAGCTGGGATTCCACCATGTTTCTATATACTCCTCTATGCGTGGGCACAGGTACCTGGCTTGTTCCAAGAAGTATGCCGCAGTGCTTTTCAATTAACCACTACGTTGAAAATTATTTGCAGGTTTTCAGCGTTTCACCATAATTTTGATAACGTTTGTATGTGCCTCCTGAAACCCAAGAAGGCTGCGACGGACATAACTATGCTGAGGAGTAGCTGACTTGGTGTTGCCTATTTTTGTTAGTGGAGACTGACAAGAAGCCATTCTTCTAAGTATCATCCCACCACCATTTTTCCATTGTTTTCAAATGTAGGGAAATTTTGCAAGTTAGCATTATAATTAGTAGCTGGAGGGTACGGTGTTTTTTTGTGTGTGGTCGATGTGGATGGGTGGGTCAGGCCCTCTGTCAGTTCGCTGGTTAGTTTTTATTATCCCCAGAGAGGAGAAGTGGGCATGTGTTTGGCAGGTGAAAAGGGTGGATTCTGTTTCAGAGAATTAACGATGATCCCCATGGTCATCCCGTTCCTTTAATAATCCTTTACTTCATCAGCTGGAAATCCACCATGGTTCTATATACTCCTCTTTGCGTGGGAACAGGTAACTGGCTTGTTCCAAGAAGTATGCCGCACAGCTTTTCAATTAACCACTACGTTGAAAATTATTTGCAGGTGTTCAGGGTTTCACCATAATTGTGATAACGTTTGTTTGTGCCTCCTGAAACCCAAGAAGGCTGCCACGAACATGAGGATACTGAGGCGTAGCTGACTTGGTTTTGCCTATTTTTGTTAGTGGAGACTGACAAGAATCCATTCTTCTAAGTATCATCTCACCATCATTTTTCCATTGTTTAAAAATGCAGGAAAATTGTGCAAGTTAGCATTATAATTAGTAGCTGGAGTCTACGGTGTTTTTTTTTTTTTTTTTCCTGTGGGGTCGGTGTGGATGTGTTGGTCAGGCCCTCTGTCAGTTCGCTGGTTTGTTTTTATTATCCCCAGAGGGGAGAAGTGGGTATTAGTATGGCAGGTGAAAACTGCGGATCTGTTTCAGAGAATTAAACAGGATCCGCATGGTAAACCCGTTCCTTTAAGAATCCTTTGCTTCATGAGCTGGGAATCCACCATGGTTCTATATACTTCTCTATGCGTGGGCACAGGAAACTGGCTTGTTCCAAGAAGTATGCCTCAGAACTTTACAATTAACCAGTATGTTGAAAATCCTTTGCAGGTTTTCAGCGTTTCACCATAATTGTGATAACGTGTTTATGTGTCTCCTGAAACCCAATATCGCTGCCAAGGACAAAAGTACGCTGAAGCGTAGCTGACTTCGTGTTGCCTATTTTTGTCAGTGGAGACTGACAAGAAGCCATTCTTCTAAGTATCATCCCACCACCATTTTTCCATTGTTTAAAAATGCAGGGAAATTTTGCAAGTTAGCATTATAATTAGTAGCTGGAGGGTACTTTTTTTTTTTTTGTGGGGTCAGTGTGGATGGGTTGATCAGGCCATCTGTCAATTCACTGGTTTGTTTTTATTATCCCCAGAGAGGAGAAGTGGGCATGTGTTTGGCAGGTGAAAAGTGCGGATCTGTTTTAGAGAATTAAACAGGATCCGCATGGTAATCCCGTTCCTTAAAGAATCCTTTGCTTCATGAGCTGGGAATCCACCATGGTTCTATATACTTCTCTATGCGTGGGCATAGGAAACTGGCTTTTTCCAAGAAGTATGCCTCAGAGCTTTTCAATTAACCAGTATGCTGAAAATCCTTTGCAGGTTTTCAGCGTTTCACCATAATTGTGATAACGTGTGTATGTGCCTACTGAAACCAAGTATGGCTGCTACGGACATAACTATGCCGAGGCGTAGCTGACTTGGTGTTGCCTTTTTTTGTCAGTGGAGACTGACAAGAAGCCATTTTTCTAAGTATCATCCCACCATCATTTCTCCATTGTTTAAAAATGCAGGGAAATTTTGCAAATTGGCATTATAATTAGTAGCTGGAGGGTACTATTTTTTTGTGGGGTCGGTCAGGATGGGTGTTCAGGCCCTCTGTCAGATCGCTGGTTTGTTTTTATTATCCCCAGAGAAGAGTAGTGGGCATGTGTTTGGCAGGTGAAAAGTGCGGATTCTGTTTCAGAGAATTAAACAGGATCCGCATGGTCATCTCATTCCTTTAAGAATCCTTTGCTTCATCAGCTGTGATTCCACCATGTTTCTATATACTCCTCTATGCGTGGGCACAGGTACCTGGCTTGTTCCAAGAAGTATGCTGGAGAGTTTTCAAATTAACCAGTACGTTGAAAATTATTTGCAGGTGTTCAGCGTTTCACCATAATTGTGATAACGTTTGTTTGTGCCTCCTGAAACAGAAGAAGGCTGCGACGGACATAACTATGCTGAGGAGTAGCTGACTTGGTGTTGCCTATTTTTGTTAGTGGAGACTGACAAGAAGCCATTCTTCTAAGTATCATCCCACTACCATTTTTCCATTGTTTTAAAATGCAGGGAAATTTTGCAAGTTAGCATTATAATTATTAGCTGGTGGGTACGGTTTTTTTGTGTGTGTGGTCGATGTGGATGGGAGGGGCAGGCCCTCTGTCAGTTCGCTAGTTAGTTTTTATTATCCCCAGAGAGGAGAAGTGGGAATGTGTTTGGCAGGTGAAAAGTGCGGATTCTGTTTCAGAGAATTAACGATGATCCCCATGGTCATCCCGTTCCTTTAATAATCCTTTACTTCATCAGCGGGAAATCCTCCATGGTTCTATATACTCCTCTTTGCGTGGGAACAGGAAACTGGCTTGTTCCAAGAAGTATGCCGCAGAGCTCTTCAATTAACCACTACGTTGAAAATTACTTGCAGGTGTTCAGCGTTTCACCATAATTGTGATAACGTTTGTTTGTGCCTCCTGAAACCCAAGAAGGCAGCGACGGACATAACTATGCTGAGGAGTAGCTGACTTGGTGTTGCCTGTTTTTGTTAGTGGAGACAGACAAGAAGCCATTCTTCTAAGTATCATCCAACCACCATTTTTCCATTGTTTTAAAATGCAGGGAAATTTTGCAAGTTAGCATTATAATTAGTAGCTGGAGGGTACGTATTTTTTTTTGTGTGTGGTCGATGTGGATGGGGGGGTCAGGCCCTCTGTCAGTTCGCTGGTTAGTTTTTATTACAACCAGAGAGGAGAAGTGGGCATGTGTTTGCCAGGAGAAAAGGGCGGATTCTGTTTCAGAGAATTAACGATGATCCCCATGGTCATCCCGTTCCTTTAATAATCCTTTACTTCATCAGCTGGAAATCCACCATGGTTCTGTATACTCCTCCTTGCGTGGGAACAGGTAAGTGGCTTGTTCCAAGAAGTATGCCACAGAGCTTTTCAATTAATCACTACGGTGAAAATTATTTGCAGTTGTTCAGCGTTTCACCATAATTGTGATAACGTTTGTTTGGGCCTCCTGAAACCCAAGAAGGCTGCGACGGACATAACTATACTGAGGAGTAGCTGACTTGGTGTTGCCTATTATTGTTAGTGGAGACAGACAAGAAGCCATTCTTCTAAGTATCATCCCACCACCATTTTTCCATTGTTGTAAAATGCAGGATAATTTTTGAAGTTAGCATTATAATTAGTAGCTGGAGGCTACGGTGTTTTGTTTTTTCTTTTCCTGTTGGGTCGGTGTGGATGTGTTGGTCAGGCCCTCTGTCAATTCGCTGGTTTGTTTTTATTATCCCCAGAGAGGAGAAGTGGGTATTAGTATGGCAGGTGAAAACTGCGGATCTGTTTCAGAGAATTAAACAGGATCCGCATGGTAATCCCGTTCTTTTAAGAATCCTTTGCTTCATGAGCTGGGAATCCACCATGGTTCTATATACTTCTCTATGCGTGGGCACAGGAAACTGGCTTCTTCCAAGAAGTATGCCTCAGAGCTTTTCAATTAACCAGTATGTTGAAAATCCTTTGCAGGTTTTCAGCGTTTCACCATAATTGTGATAACGTGTGTATGTGTCTCCTGAAACCCAATGTGACTGCCAAGGACATAAGTATGCTGAGGTGTAGCTGACTTCGTGTTGCCTATTTTTGTTAGTGGAAACTGACAAGAAGCCATTCTTCTAAGTATCATCCCACCATCATTTTTCCATTGTTTAAAAATGCAGGGAAATTTTGCGAGTTAGCATTATAATTAGTAGCTGGAGGGTACTTTTTTTTTTTTGTGGGGTCAGTGTGGATATGTTGGTCAGGCCATCTGTCAATTCACTGGTTTGTTTTTATTATCCCCAAAGAGGAGAAGTGGGCATGTGTTTGGCAGGGGAAAAGGGCGGATTCTCTTTCAGAGAATTAACGATGATCCCCATGGTCATCCCGTTCCTTTAATAATCCTTTACTTCATCAGCTGGAAATCCACCATGGTTCTGTATACTCCTCCTTGCTTTGGAACAGGTAACTGGCTTGTTCCAAGAAGTATGCCCCAGAGCTTTTCAATTAACCACTACGTTGAAAATTATTTGCAGGTGTTCAGCGTTTCACCATAATTGTGATAACGTTTGTTTGTGCCTCCTGAAACCCAAGATGGCTGCCACGA
Source organism: Eulemur rufifrons (assembly GCF_041146395.1). Classification (NCBI taxonomy): domain Eukaryota; kingdom Metazoa; phylum Chordata; class Mammalia; order Primates; family Lemuridae; genus Eulemur; species Eulemur rufifrons. The sequence goes on along the minus strand of NW_027182815.1, from coordinate 1,312,049 downwards.
ACATAACTATGCTGAGGCGTAGCTGACTTGGTTTTGCCTATTTTTGTAAGTGGAGACTGACAAGCATCCATTCTTCTAAGTGTCATCTCACCATCATTTTTCCATTGTTTAAAAATGCAGGAAAATTGTGCAAGTTATCATTATAATTAGTAGCTGGAGGCTACGGTGTTTTTTTTTTTTTTTTTTCCTGTGCGGTCGGTGTGGATGTGTTGGTCAGGCCCTCTGTCAGTTCGCTGGTTTGTTTTTATTATCCCCAGAGAGGAGAAGTGGGTATTAGTATGGCAGGTGAAAACTGCGGATCTGTTTCAGAGAATTAAACAGGATCCGCATGGTAATCCCGTTCCTTTAAGAATCCTTTGCTTCATGAGCTGGGAATCCACCATGATTCTATATACTTCTCTATGCGTGGGCACAGGAAACTGGCTTGTTCCAAGAAGTATGCCTCAGAGCTTTTCAATTAACCAGTATGTTGAAAATCCTTTGCAGGTTTTCAGCGTTTCACCATAATTGTGATAACGTGTGTATGTGCCTACTGAAACCAAATATGGCTGCTACGGACATAACTATGCTGAGGCGTAGCTGACTTGGTGTTGCCTATTTTTGTCAGTGGAGACTGACAAGAAGCCATTCTTCTAAGTATCATCCCACCATCATTTCTCCATTGTTTAAAAATGCAGGGAAATTTTGCAAATTGGCATTATAATTAGTAGCTGGACGGTACTTTTTTTTTTTGTGGGGTCGGTCAGGATGGGTGTCAGGCCCTCTGTCAGATCGCTGGTTTGTTTTTATTATCCCCAGAGAAGAGTAATGGGCATGTGTTTGGCAGGTGAAAAGTGAGGATTCTGTTTCGGAGAATTAAATAGGATCCGCATGGTCATCTCATTCCTTTAAGAATCCTTTGCTTCATCAGCTGGGATTCCACCATGTTTCTATATACTCCTGTATGCGTGGGCACAGGTACCTGGCTTGTTCCAAGAAGTATGCTGGAGAGTTTTCAAATTAACCAGTACGTTGAAAATTATTTGCAGGTTTTCAGCGTTTCACCATAATTTTGATAACGTTTGTATGTGCCTCCTGAAACCCAAGAAGGCTGCGACGGACATAACTATGCTGAGGAGTAGCTGACTTTGTGTTGCCTATTTTTGTTAGAGGAGACAGACAAGAAGCCATTCTTCTAAGTATCATCCCACCACCATTTTTCCATTGTTGTAAAATGCAGGGAAATTTTGCAAGTTAGCATTATAATTAGTAGCTGGAGAGTACGGTTTTTTTTTGTGTGTGGTCGATGTGGATGGGTAGGTCAGGCCCTCTGTCAGTTCACTGGTTAGTTTTTATTATCCCCAGAGAGGAGAAGTGGGCATGTGTTTGGCAGGTGAAAAGGGCGGATTCTGTTTCAGAGAATTAACGATGATCCCCATGGTCATCCCGTTCCTTTAATAATCCTTTACTTCTTCAGCTGGAAATCCACCATGGTTCTATATACTCCTCTTTGCGTGGTAACAGGTAACTGGCTTGTTCCAAGAAGTATGCCGCAGAGCTTTTCAATTAACCACTACGTTGAAAATTATTTCCATGTGTTCAGCGTTTCACCATAATTGTGATAACGTTTGTTTGTGCCTCCTGAAACCCAAGAAGGCTGCGACGGACATAACTATGCTGAGGAGTAGCTGACTTGGTGTTGCCTATTTTTGTTAGTCGAGACAGACAAGAAGCCATTCTTCTAAGTATCATCCCACCACCATTTTTCCATTGTTTTAAAATGTAGGGAAATTTTGCAAGTTAGCATTATAATTAGTAGCTGGAGCGTACGTTTTTTTTTTTGTGTGTGGTCGATGTGGATGGGGGGGTCAGGCCCTCTGTCAGTTCGCTGGTTAGTTTTTATTATCCCCAGAGAGGAGAAGTGGGCATGTGTTTGGCAGGTGAAAAGGGCGGATTCTGTTTCAGAGAATTAACGATGATCCCCATGGTCATCCCGTTCCTTTAATAATCCTTTACTTCATCAGCTGGAAATCCTCCATGGTTCTATGTACTCCTCTTTGCGTGGGAACAGGAAACTGGCTTGTTCCAAGAAGTATGCCGCAGAGCTCTTCAATTAACCACTACGTTGAAAATTACTTGCAGGTGTTCAGGGTTTCACCATAATTGTGATAACGTTTGTTTGTGCCTCCTGAAACCCAAGAAGGCTGCGACGGACATAACTATGCTGAGGAGTAGCTGACTTGGTTTTGCCTATTTTTGTTAGTGGAGACTGACAAGAATCCATTCTTCTAAGTATCCTCTCACCATCATTTTTCCATTGTTTAAAAATGCAGGATAATTTTGCAAGTTAGCATTATAATTAGTAGCTGGAGGCTACGGTGTTTTGTTTTTTCTTTTCCTGTTGGGTCGGTGTGGATGTGTTGGTCAGGCCCTCTGTCAGTTCGCTGGTTTGTTTTTATTATCCCCAGAGAGGAGAAGTGGGTATTAGTATGGCAGGTGAAAACTGCGGATCTGTTTCAGAGAATTAAACAGGATCCGCATGGTAATCCCGTTCCTTTAAGAATTCTTTGCTTCATGAGCTGGGAATCCACCATGGTTCTATATACTTCTCTATGCGTGGGCACAGGAAACTGGCTTGTTCCAAGAAGTATGCCTCAGAGCTTTTCAATTAACCAGTATGTTGAAAATCCTTTGCAGGTTTTCAGCGTTTCACCATAATTGTGATAACGTGTGTATGTGTCTCCTGAAACCCAATGTGACTGCCAAGGACATAAGTATGCTGAGGTGTAGCTGACTTCGTGTTGCATATTTTTGTTAGTGGAGACTGACAAGAAGCCATTCTTCTAAGTATCATCCCACCATCATTTTTCCATTGTTTAAAAATGCAGGGAAATTTTGCGAGTTAGCATTATAATTAGTAGCTGGAGGGTACTTTTTTTTTTTTTTGGGGTCAGTGTGGATGGGTTGGTCAGGCCATCTGTCAATTCACTGGTTTGTTTTTATTATCCCCAGAGAGGAGAAGTGGGCATGTGTTTGGCAGGTGAAAAGTGCGGATTCTGTTTCAGAGAATTAAACAGGATCCGCATGGTCATCTCATTCCTTTAAGAATCCTTTGCTTCATCAGCTGGGATTCCACCATGTTTCCATATACTCCTCTATGCATGGGCACAGGTACCTGGCTTGTTCCAAGAAGTATGCTGGAGAGTTTTCAAATTAACCAGTACGTGGAAAATTATTTGCAGGTTTTCAGCGTTTCACCATAATTTTGGTAACGTTTGTATGTGCCTCCTGAAACCCAAGAAGGCTGCGACGGACATAACTATGCTGAGGAGTAGCTGACTTGGTGTTGCCTATTTTTGTTAGTGGAAACAGACAAGAAGCCATTCTTCTAAGTATCATCCCACCACCATTTTTGCATTGTTTTAAAATGCAGGGAAATTTTGCAAGTTAGCATTATAATAAGTAGCTGGAGGGTACGGTTTTTTTTTTTTGTGTGGTCGATGTGGATGGGGGGGTCAGGCCCTCTGTCAGTTCGCTGGTTAGTTTTTATTATAACCAGAGAGGAGAAGTGGGCATGTGTTTGGCAGGAGAAAAGGGCGGATTCTGTTTCAGAGAATTAATGATGATCCCCATGGTCATCCCGTTCCTTTAATAATCCTTTACTTCATCAGCTGGAAATCCACCATGGTTCTATATACTCCTCTTTGCGTGGGAACAGGTAACTGGCTTCTTCCAAGAAGTATGCCGCAGAGCTTTTCAATTAACAAGTACGTTGAAAATTATTTGCAGGTGTTCAGCGTTTCACCATAATTGTGATAACGTTTGTTTGTGCCTCCTGAAACCCAAGAAGGCTGCGACGGACATAACTATGCTGAGGAGTAGCTGACTTGGTGTTGCCTATTTTTGTTAGTGGAGACTGACAAGAATCCATTCTTCTAAGTATCATCTCACCATCATTTTTCCATTGTTTAAAAATGCAGGAAAATTTTGCAAGTTAGCAGTATAATTAGTAGCTGGAGGCTACGGTGTTTTTTTTTTTTTTTTTCCTGTGGGGTCGGTGTGGATGTGTTGGTCAGGCCCTCTGTCAGTTCGCTGGTTTGTTTTTTTTATCCCCAGAGAGGAGAAGTGGGTATTAGTATGGCAGGTGAAAACTGCGGATCTGTTTCAGAGAATTAAACAGGATCCGCATGGTAATCCCGTTCCTTTAAGAATCCTTTGCTTCATGAGCTGGGAATCCACCATGGTTCTATATACTTCTCTATTCGTGGGCACAGGAAACTGGCTTGTTCCAAGAAGTATGCCTCAGAGCTTTTCAATTAACCAGTATGTTGAAAATCCTTTGCAGGTTTTCAGCGTTTCACCATAATTGTGATAACGTGTGTATGTGCCTACTGAAACCAAATATGGCTGCTACGGACATAACTATGCTGAGGGGTAGCTGACTTGGTGTTGCCTATTTTTGTCAGGGGAGACTGACAAGAAGCCATTCTTCTAAGTATCATCCCACCATCATTTCTCCATTGTTTAAAAATGCAGGGAAATTTTGCAAATTGGCATTATAAATAGTAGCTGGAGGGTACTTTTTTCTTTGTGGGGTCGGTCAGAATGGGTGTTCAGGCCCTCTGTCAGATCGCTGGTTTGTTTTTATTATCCCTAGAGAAGAGTAGTGGGCATGTGTTTGGCAGGTGAAAAGTGCGGATTCTGTTTCAGAGAATTAAACAGGATCCGCATGGTCATCTCATTCCTTTAAGAATCCTTTGCTTCATCAGCTGGGATTCCACCATGTTTCTATATACTCCTCTATGCGTGGGCACAGGTACCTGGCTTGTTCCAAGAAGTATGCTGGAGAGTTTTCAAATTAACCAGTACGTTGAAAATTATTTGCAGGTGTTCAGCGTTTCACCATAATTGTGATAACGTTTGTTTGTGCCTCCTGAAACCCAAGAAGGCTGCGACGGACATAACTATGCTGAGGAGTAGCTGACTTGGTGTTGCCTATTTTTGTTAGTGGAGACTGACAAGAAGCCATTCTTCTAAGTATCATCCCACCAACATTTTTCCATTGTTTTAAAATGCAGGGAAATTTTGCAAGTTAGCATTATAATTAGTAGCTGGAGGGTACGGTATTTTTGTGTGTGTGTGGTCGATGTGGATGTGTTGATCAGGCCCACTGTCAGTTCGCTGGTTAGTTTTTATTATCCCCAAAGAGGAGAAGTGGGCATGTGTTTGGCAGGTGAAAAGGGCGGATTCTGTTTCGGAGAATTAAAGATGATCCCCATGGTCATCCCATTCCTTTAATAATCCTTTACTTCATCAGCTGGAAATCCACTATGGTTCTATATACTCCTCTTTGCGTGGGAACAGGTAACTGGCTTGTTCCAAGAAGTATGCCGCAGAGATTTTCAATTAACCACTATGTAGAAAATTATTTGCAGGTGTTCAGCGTTTCACCATAATTGTGATAACGTTTGTTTGTGCCTCCTGAAACCCAAGATGGCTGCCACGAACATAACTATGCTGAGGCGTAGCGGACTTGGTTTTGCCTATTTTTGTTAGTGGAGACTGACAAGAATCCATTCTTCTAAGTATCATCTCACCATCATTTTTCCATTGTTTAAAAATGCAGGATAATTTTGCAAGTTAGCATTATAATTAGAAGCTGGAGGCTACGGTGTTTTGTTTTTTCTTTTCCTGTTGGGTCGGTGTGGATGTGTTGGTCAGGCCCTCTGTCAGTTCGCTGGTTTGTTTTTATTATCCCCAGAGAGGAGAAGTGGGTATTAGTATGGCAGGTGAAAACTGCGGATCTGTTTCAGAGAATTAAACAGGATCCGCATGGTAATCCCGTTCCTTTAAGAATTCTTTGCTTCATGAGCTGGGAATCCACCATGGTTCTATATACTTTTCTATGCGTGGGCACAGGAAACTGGCTTGTTCCAAGAAGTATGCCTCAGAGCTTTTCAATTAACCAGTATGTTGAAAATCCTTTGCAGGTTTTCAGCGTTTCACCATAATTGTGATAACGTGTGTATGTGTCTCCTGAAACCCAATGTGACTGCCAAGGACATAAGTATGCTGAGGTGTAGCTGACTTCGTGTTGCCTATTTTTGTTAGTGGAAACTGACAAGAAGCCATTCTTCTAAGTATCATCCCACCATCATTTTTCCATTGTTTAAAAATGCAGGGAAATTTTGCGAGTTAGCATTATAATTAGTAGCTGGAGGGTACTTTTTTTTTTTTTTGTGGGGTCAGTGTGGATAGGTTGGTCAGGCCATCTGTCAATTCACTGGTTTGTTTTTATTATCCCCAGAGAGGAGAAGTGGGCATGTGTTTGGCAGGTGAAAAGTGCGGATTCTGTTTCAGAGAATTAAACAGGATCCGCATGGTCATCTCATTCCTTTAAGAATCCTTTGCTTCATCAGCTGGGATTCCACCATGTTTCCATATACTCCTCTATGCATGGGCACAGGTACCTGGCTTGTTCCAAGAAGTATGCTGGAGAGTTTTCAAATTAACCAGTACGTGGAAAATTATTTGCAGGTTTTCAGCGTTTCACCATAATTTTGGTAACGTTTGTATGTGCCTCCTGAAACCCAAGAAGGCTGCGACGGACATAACTATGCTGAGGAGTAGCTGACTTGGTGTTGCCTATTTTTGTTAGTGGAAACAGACAAGAAGCCATTCTTCTAAGTATCATCCCACCACCATTTTTGCATTGTTTTAAAATGCAGGGAAATTTTGCAAGTTAGCATTATAATAAGTAGCTGGAGGGTACGGTTTTTTTTTTTTGTGTGGTCGATGTGGATGGGGGGGTCAGGCCCTCTGTCAGTTCGCTGGTTAGTTTTTATTATAACCAGAGAGGAGAAGTGGGCATGTGTTTGGCAGGAGAAAAGGGCGGATTCTGTTTCAGAGAATTAACGATGATCCCCATGGTCATCCCGTTCCTTTAATAATCCTTTACCTCGTCAGCTGGAAATCCACCATGGTTCTATATACTCCTCTTTGCGTGGGAACAGGTAACTGGCTTGTTCCAAGAAGTATGCCGCAGAGCTTTTCAATTAACCACTACGTTGAAAATTATTTGCAGGTGTTCAGCGTTTCACCATAATTGTGATAACGTTTGTTTGTGCCTCCTGAAACCCAAGAAGGCTGCGACGGACATAACGATGCTGAGGCGTAGCTGACTTGATGTTGCCTATTTTTGTTAGTGGAGACTGACAAGAATCCATTCTTCTAAGTATCATCTCACCATCATTTTTCCATTGTTTAAAAATGCAGGAAAAGTTTGCAAGTTAGCATTATAATTAGTAGCTGGAGGCTACGGTGTTTTTTTTTTTTTTTCCTGTGGGGTCGGTGTGGATGTGTTGGTCAGCCCCTCTGTCAGTTCGCTGGTTTGTTTTTATTATCCCCAGAGAGGAGAAGTGGGTATTAGTATGGCAGGTGAAAACTGCGGATCTGTTTCAGAGAATTAAACAGGATCCGCATGGTAATCCCCTTCCTTTAAGAACACTTTGCTTCATGAGCTGGGAATCCACCATGGTTCTATATACTTCTCTATGCGTGGGCACAGGAAACTGGCTTGTTCCAAGAAGTACGCCTCAGAGCTTTTCAATTAACCAGTATGTTGAAAATCCTTTGCAGGTTTTCAGCGTTTCACCATAATTGTGATAACGTGTGTATGTGTCTCCTGAAACCAAATATGGCTGCTATGGACATAACTATGCTGAGGCGTAGCTGACTTGGTGTTGCTTATTTTTGTCAGTGGAGACTGACAAGAAGCCATTCTTCTAAGTATCATCCCACCATCATTTCTCCATTGTTTAAAAATGCAGGGAAATTTTGCAAATTGGCATTATAATTAGTAGCTGGACGGTACTTTTTTTTTTTTGTGGGGTCGGTCAGGATGGGTGTTCAGGCCTTCTGTCAGATCGCTGGTTTGTTTTTATTATCCCCAGAGAAGAGTAATGGGCATGTGTTTGGCAGGTGAAAAGTGAGGATTCTGTTTCGGAGAATTTAACAGGATCCGCATGGTCATCTCATTCCTTTAAGAATCCTTTGCTTCATCAGCTGGGATTCCACCATGTTTCTATATACTCCTCTATGCGTGGGCACAGGTACCTGGCTTGTTCCAAGAAGTATGCTGGAGAGTTTCCAAATTAACCAGTACGTTGAAAATTATTTGCAGGTTTTCAGTGTTTCACCATAATTTTGATAACGTTTGTATGTGCCTCCTGAAACCCAAGAAGGCTGCGACAGACATAACTATGCTGAGGAGTAGCTGACTTGGTGTTGCCTATTTTTGTTAGTGGAGACAGACAAGAAGCCATTCTTCTAAGTATCATCCCACCACCATTTTTCCATTGTTTTAAAATGCAGGGAAATTTTGCATGTTAGCATTATAATTAGTAGCTGGAGGGTACGGTTTTTTTGTGTGTGTGGTCGATGTGGATGGGTGGGTCAGGCCCTCTGTCAGTTCACAGGTTAGTTTTTATTATCCCCAGAGAGGAGAAGTGGGCATGTGTTTGGCAGGTGAAAAGGGCGGATTCTGTTTCAGAGAATTAATGATGATCCCCATGGTCATCCCGTTCCTTTAATAATCCTTTACTTCTTCAGCTGGAAATCCACCATGGTTCTATATACTCCTCTTTGCGTGGGAACAGGTAACTGGCTTGTTCCAAGAAGTATGCCGCAGAGCATTTCAATTAGCCAGTACGTTGAAAATTATTTGCAGGTGTTCAGCGTTTCACCATAATTGTGATAACGTTTGTTTGTGCCTCCTGAAACCCAAGAAAGCTGCGACGGACATAACTATGGTGGGGAGTAGCTGACATGGTGTTGCCTATTTTTGTTAGTGGAGACTGACAAGAAGCCATTCTTCTAAGTATTATCCCACCACCATTTTTCCATTGTTTTAAAATGCAGGGAAATTTTGCAAGTTAGCATTATAATTAGTAGCTGGAGGGTACGGTTTTTTTTTTGTGTGTGGTCGATGTGGATGGGGGGGTCAGGCCCTCTGTCAGTTCGCTGGTTAGCTTTTATTATCCCCAGAGAGGAGAAGTGGGCATGTGTTTGGCAGGTGAAAAGGGCGGATTCTGTTTCAGAGAATTAACGATGATCCCCATGGTCATCCCGTTCCTTTTATAATCCTTTACTTCATCAGCTGGAAATCCACCATGGTTCTATATACTCCTCTTTGCGTGGGAACAGGTAACTGGCTTGTTCCAAGAAGTGTGCCGCAGAGCTTTTCAATTAACCAGTACATTGAAAATTATTTGCAGGTGTTCACCGTTTCACCATAATTGTGATAACGTTTGTTTGTGCCTCCTGAAACCCAAGATGGCTGCCACGAACATAACTATGCTGAGGCGTAGCTGACTTGGTTTTGCCTTTTTTTATTAGTGGAGACTGACAAGAATCCATTCTTCTAAGTATCATCTCACCATCATTTTTCCATTGTTTAAAAATGCAGGATAATTTTGCAAGTTAGCATTATAAGTAGTAGCTGGAGGCTACGGTGTTTTTTTTTTTTTTTCCTGTCGGGTCCGTGTGGATGTGTTGGTCAGGCCCTCTGTCAGTTCGCTGGTTTGTTTTTATTATCCCCAGAGAGGAGAAGTGGGTATTAGTATGGCAGGTGAAAACTGCGGATCTGTTTCACAGAATTAAACAGGATCCGCATGGTAATCCCGTTCCTTTAAGAATCCTTTGCTTCATGAGCTGTCAATCCACCATGGTTCTATATACTTCTCTATGCGTGGGCACAGGAAACTGGCTTGTTCCAAGAAGTATGCCTCAGAGTTTTTCAATTAACCAGTATGTTGAAAATCCTTTGCAGGTTTTCAGCGTTTCACCATAATTGTGATAACGTGTGTATGTGCCTACTGAAACCAAATATGGCTGCTACGGACATAACTATGCTGAGGCGTAGCTGACTTGGTGTTGCCTATTTTTGTCAGTGGAGACTGACAAGAAGCCATTCTTCTAAGTATCATTCCACCATCATTTCTCCATTGTTTAAAAATGCAGGGAAATTTTGCAAATTGGCATTATAATTAGTAGCTGGAGGGTACTTTTTTTTTTGTGGGGTCGGTCAGGATGGGTGTTCAGGCCCTCTGTCAGATCGCTGGTTTGTTTTTATTATCCCCAGAGAAGAGTAGTGGGCATGTGTTTGGCAGGTGAAAAGTGCGGATTCTGTTTCAGAGAATTAAACAGGATCCGCATGGTCATCTCATTCCTTTAAGAATCCTTTGCTTCATCAGCTGGGATTCCACCATGTTTCTATATACTCCTCTATGCGTGGGCACAGGTACCTGGCTTGTTCCAAGAAGTATGCTGGAGAGTTTTCAAATTAACCAGTACGTTGAAAATTATTTGCAGGTTTTCAGCGTTTCACCATAATTTTGATAACGTTTGTATGTGCCTCCTGAAACCCAAGAAGGCTGCGACAGACATAACTATGCTGAGGAATAGCTGACTTGGTGTTGCCTATTTTTATTAGTGGAGACAGACAACAAGCCATTCTTCTAAGTATCATCCCACCACCATTTTTCCATTGTTTTAAAATGCAGGGAAATTTTGCAAGTTAGCATTATAATTAGTAGCTGGAGGCTACGGTGTTTTTTTTTTTTTTTTCCTCTGGGGTCGGTGTGGATGTGTGGATCAGACCCTCTGTCAGTTCGCTGGTTAGTTTTTATTATCCCCAGAGAGGAGAAGTGGGCATGTGTTTGGCAGGTGAAAAGGGCAGATTCTGTTTCAGAGAATTAACGATGATCCCCATGGTCATCCCGTTCCTTTAATAATCCTTTACTTCTTCAGCTGTAAATCCACCATGGTTCTATATACTCCTCTTTGCGTGGGAACAGGTAATTGGCTTGTCCCAAGAAGTATGCCGCAGAGCTTTTCAATTAACCACTACGTTGAAAATTATTTGCAGGTGTTCAGCGTTTCACCATAATTGTGATAACGTTTGTTTGTGCCTCCTGAAACCCAAGAAGGCTGCGACGGACATAACTATGCTGAGGAGTAGCTGACTTGGTGTTGCCTATTTTTTTAGTGGAGACTGACAAGAAGCCATTCTTCTAAGTATCATCCCACCACCATTTTTCCATTGATTTATAAGGCAGGGAAATGTTGCAAGTTAGCATTATAATTAGTAGCGGGAGGGTACGGTTTTTTTTTTTTTTTTTGGTGTGGTCGATGTGGATGGGGGTTCAGGCCCTCTGTCAGTTGGCTGGTTAGTTTTTATTAATCCCAGAGAGGAGAAGTGGGCATGTGTTTGGCAGGTGAAAAGGGCGGATTCTGTTTCAGAGAATTAACGATGATCCCCATGGTCATCCCGTTCCTTTAATAATCGTTTACTTCATCAGCTGGAAATCCACCATGGTTCTATATACTCCTCTTTGCGTGGGAACAGTTAAGTGGCTTCTTCCAAGAAGTATGCCGCAGAGCTTTTCAATTCACCACTATGTTGAAAATTATTTGCAGGTGTTCAGCGTTTCACCATAATTGTTATAACGTTTGTTTGTGCCTCCTGAAACCCAAGAAGGCTGCGACGGACATAACTATGCTGAGGAGTAGCTGACGTGGTGTTGCCTATTTTTGTTAGTGGAGACTGACAAGAATCCATTCTTCTAAGTATCATCTCACCATCATTTTTCCATTGTTTAAAAATGCAGGATAATTTTGCAAGTTAACATTATAATTAGTAGCTGGAGTCTACGGTGTGTTTTTTTTTTTTTTTTCCTGTAGGGTCGGTGTGGATGTGTTGGGCAGGCCCTCTGTCAGTTCGCTGGTTTGTTTTTATTATCCCCAGAGAGGAGAAGTGGGTATTAGTATGGCAGGTGAAAACTGCGGATCTGTTTCAGAGAATTAAACAGGATCCGCATAGTAATCCCATTCCTTTAAATCCCTTGCTTCATGAGTTGGGAATCCACCATGGTTCTATATACTTCTCTATGCGTGGGCACAGGAAACTGTCTTGTTCCAAGAAGTATGCCTCAGAGCTTTTCAATTAACCAGTATGTTGAAAATCCTTTGCAGGTTTTCAGCGTTTCACCATAATTGTGATAACGTGTGTATGTGCCTACTGAAACCAATATGGCTGCTACGGACATAACTATGCTGAGGCGTAGCTGACTGGTGTTGCCTATTTTTGTCAGTGGAGACTGACAAGAAGCCATTCTTCTAAGTATCATCCCACTATCATTTCTCCATTGTTTAAAAATGCAGGGAAATTTTGCAAATTGGCATTATAATTAGTAGCTGGAGGGTACTTTTTTTTCTTTGTGTGGTCGGTCAGGATGGGTGTTCAGACCCTCTGTCAGATCGCTGGTTTGTTTTTATTATCCCCAGAGAAGAGTAGTGGGCATGTGTTTGGCAGGTGAAAAGTGCGGATTCTGTTTCAGAGAATTAAACAGGATCCGCATGGTCATTACATTCCTTTAAGAATACTTTGCTTCATCACCTGGGATTCCACCATGTTTCTAAATACTCCTCTATGCGTGGGCACAGGTACCTGGCTTGTTTCAAGAAGTATGCTGGAGAGTTTTCAAATTAACCAGTACGTTGAATATTCTTTTCAGGTTTTCAGCGTTTCACCATAATTTTGATAACGTGTGTATGTGCCTCCTGAAACCCAAGAAGGCTGCGACGGACATAACTATGCTGAGGCGTAGCTGACTTGGTTTTGCCTATTTTTGTGAGTGGAGGCTCACAAGAATCCATTCTTCTAAGTATCATCTCACCATCATTTTTCCATTGTTTAAAAATGCAGGAAAATTGTGCAAGTTAGCATTATAATTAGTAGCTGGAGGCTACGGTGTTTTTTTTTTTTTTTTCCTGTGTGGTCAATGTTGATGGGGGGGTGTGGCCCTCTGTCAGTTCGCTGGTTTGTTTTTATTATCCCCAGAGAGGAGAAGTGGGTATTAGTATGGCAGGTGAAAACTGCGGATCTGTTTCAGAGAATTAAACAGGATCCGCATGGTAATCCCGTTCCTTTAAGAATCCTTTGCTTCATGAGCTGGGAATCCACCATGGTTCTATATACATCTCTATGCGTGGGCACAGGAAACTGGCTTCTTCCAAGAAGTATGCCTCAGAGCTTTTCAATTAACCAGTATGTTGAAAATCCTTTGCAGGTTTTCAGCGTTTCACCATAATTGTGATAACGTGTGTATGTGCCTACTGAAACCAAATATGGCTGCTACGGACATAACTATGCTGAGGCGTAGCTGACTTGGTGTTGCCTATTTTTGTCAGTGGAGACTGACAAGAAGCCATTCTTCTAAGTATCATCCCACCACCATTTTTCCATTGTTTTAAAATGCAGGGAAATTTTGCAAGTTAGCATTATAATTAGTAGCTGGAGGGAACGGTTTTTTCTTTTGTGTGGTAGATGTGGATGGCGGGGTCAGGCCCTCTGTGAGTTCGCTGGTTAGTTTTTATTTTCCCCAGAGAGGAGAAGTGGGCATGTGTTTGGCAGGTGAAAAGGGCGGATTCTGTTTCAGAGAATTAACGATGATTCCCATGGTCATCCCGTTCCTTTAATAATCCTTTACTTCATCAGCTGGAAATCCACCATGGTTCTATATACTCCTGTTTGCGTGGGAACAGGTAACTGGCTTGTTCCAAGAAGTATGCCGTAGAGCTTTTCAATTAACCACTACGTTGAAAATTATTTGCAGGTGTTCAGCGTTTCACCATAATTGTGATAACGTGTGTATGTGTCTCCTGAAACCAAATATGGCTGCTACGGACATAACTATGCTGAGGCGTAGCTGACTTGGTGTTGCCTATTTTTGTCAGTGGAGACTGACAAGAAGCCATTCTTCTAAGTATCATCCCACCATCATTTCTCCATTGTTTAAAAATGCAGGGAAATTTTGCAAATTGGCATTATAATTAGTAGCTGGACGGTACTTTTTTTTTTTTGTGGGGTCGGTCAGGATGGGTGTTCAGGCCCTCTGTCAGATCGCTGGTTTGTTTTTATTATCCCCAGAGAAGAGTAATGGGCATGTGTTTGGCAGGTGAAAAGTGAGGATTCTGTTTCGGAGAATTTAACAGGATCCGCATGGTCATCTCATTCCTTTAAGAATCCTTTGCTTCATCAGCTGGGATTCCACCATGTTTCTATATACTCCTCTATGCGTGGGCACAGGTACCTGGCTTGTTCCAAGAAGTATGCTGGAGAGTTTCCAAATTAACCAGTACGTTGAAAATTATTTGCTTTTTTTCAGTGTTTCACCATAATTTTGATAAAGTTTGTATGTGCCTCCTGAAACCCAAGAAGGCTGCGACAGACATAACTATGCTGAGGAGTAGCTGACTTGGTGTTGCCTATTTTTGTTAGTGGAGACAGACAAGAAGCCATTCTTCTAAGTATCATCCCACCACCATTTTTCCATTGTTTTAAAATGCAGGGAAATTTTGCAAGTTAGCATTATAATTAGTAGCTGGAGGGTACGGTTTTCTTTTGTGTGTGTGGTGGATGTGGATGTGTTGATCAGGCCCTCTGTCAGTTCGCTGGTTAGTTTTTATTATAACCAGAGAGGAGAAGTGGGGATGTGTTTGGCAGGAGAAAAGGGCGGATTCTGTTTCAGAGAATTAACGATGATCCCCATGGTCATCCCGTTCCTTTAATAATCCTTTACCTCATCAGCTGGAAATCCACCATGGTTCTATATACTCCTCTTTGCGTGGGAACAGGTAACTGGCTTGTTCCAAGAAGTATGCCGCAGAGCTTTTCAATTAACCACTACGTTGAAAATTATTTGCAGGTGTTCAGCGTTTCACCATAATTGTGATAACGTTTGTTTGGGCCTCCTGAAACCCAAGAAGGCTGCGACGGACATAACTATGCTGAGGAGTAGCTGACTTGGTGTTGCCTATTTTTGTTAGTGGAGACTGACAAGAATCCATTCTTCTAAGTATCATCTCACCATCATTTTTCCATTGTTTAAAAATGCAGGAAAATTGTGCAAGTTAGCATTATAATTAGTAGCTGGAGGCTACGGTGTTTCTGTTTTTTTTCCTGTGGGGTCGGTGTGGATGTGTTGGTCAGGCCCTCTATCAGTTCGCTGGTTTGTTTTTATTATCCCCAGAGAGGAGAAGTGGGTATTAGTATGGCAGGTGAAAACTGCGGATCTGTTTCAGAGAATTAAACAGGATCCGCATGGTAATCCCGTTCCTTTAAGAATCCTTTGCTTCATGAGCTGGGAATCCACCATGGTTCTATATACTTCTCTATTCGTGGGCACAGGAAACTGGCTTGTTCCAAGAAGTATGCCTCAGAGCTTTTCAATTAACCAGTATGTTGAAAATCCTTTGCAGGTTTTCAGCGTTTCACCATAATTGTGATAACGTGTGTATGTGCCTACTGAAACCAAATATGGCTGCTACGGACATAACTATGCTGAGGCGTAGCTGACTTGGTGTTGCCTATTTTTGTCAGTGGAGACTGACAAGAAGCCATTCTTCTAAGTATCATCCCACCATCATTTCTCCATTGTTTAAAAATGCAGGGAAATTTTGCAAATTGGCATTATAAATAGTAGCTGGAGGGTACTTTTTTCTTTGTGGGGTCGGTCAGAATGGGTGTTCAGGCCCTCTGTCAGATCGCTGGTTTGTTTTTATTATCCCTAGAGAAGAGTAGTGGGCATGTGTTTGGCAGGTGAAAAGTGCGGATTCTGTTTCAGAGAATTAAACAGGATCCGCATGGTCATCTCATTCCTTTAAGAATCCTTTGCTTCATCAGCTGGGATTCCACCATGTTTCTATATACTCCTCTATGCGTGGGCACAGGTACCTGGCTTGTTCCAAGAAGTATGCTGGAGAGTTTTCAAATTAACCAGTACGTTGAAAATTATTTGCAGGTGTTCAGCGTTTCACCATAATTGTGATAACGTTTGTATGTGCCTCCTGAAACCCAAGAAGGCTGCGACGGACATAACTATGCTGAGGAGTAGCTGACTTGGTGTTGCCTATTTTTGTTAGTGGAGACTGACAAGAAGCCATTCTTCTAAGTATCATCCCACCACCATTTTTCCATTGTTTTAAAATGCAGGGAAATTTTGCAAGTTAGCATTATAATTAGTAGCTGGAGGGTACGGTTTTTTTTTGTGTGTGGTCGATGTGGATGGGTGGGTCAGGCCCTGTGTCAGTTCACTGGTTAGTTTTTATTATCCCCAGAGAGGAGAAGTGGGCATGTGTTTGGCAGGTGAAAAGGGCGGATTCTGTTTCAGAGAATTAACGATGATCCCCATGGTCATCCCGTTCCTTTAATAATCCTTTACTTCTTCAGCTGGAAATCCACCATGGTTCTATATACTCCTCTTTGCGTGGGAACAGGTAACTGGCTTGTTCCAAGAAGTATGCCGCAGAGCTTTTGAATTCGCCAGTACGTTGAAAATTATTTGCAGGTGTTCAGCGTTTCACCATAATTGTGATAACGTTTGTTTGTGCCTCCTGAAACCCAAGAAGGCTGCGACGGACATAACTATGCTGAGGAGTAGCTGACTTGGTGTTGCCTATTTTTGTTAGTGGAGACTGACAAGAAGCCATTCTTCTAAGTATCATCCCACCACCATTTTTCCATTGTTTTAAAATGCAGGGAAATTTTGCAAGTTAGCATTATAATTAGTAGCTGGAGGGTACGGTATTTTTGTGTGTGTGTGGTCGATGTGGATGTGTTGATCAGGCCCTCTGTCAGTTCGCTGGTTAGTTTTTATTATCCCCAAAGAGGAGAAGTGGGCATGTGTTTGGCAGGTGAAAAGGGCGGATTCTGTTTCGGAGAATTAAAGATGATCCCCATGGTCATCCCATTCCTTTAATAATCCTTTACTTCATCAGCTGGAAATCCACTATGGTTCTATATACTCCTCTTTGCGTGGGAACAGGTAACTGGCTTGTTCCAAGAAGTATGCCGCAGAGATTTTCAATTAACCACTATGTAGAAAATTATTTGCAGGTGTTCAGCGTTTCACCATAATTGTGATAACGTTTGTTTGTGCCTCCTGAAACCCAAGATGGCTGCCACGAACATAACTATGCTGAGGCGTAGCTGACTTGGTTTTGCCTATTTTTGTTAGTGGAGACTGACAAGAATCCATTCTTCTAAGTATCCTCTCACCATCATTTTTCCATTGTTTAAAAATGCAGGATAATTTTGCAAGTTAGCATTATAATTAGTAGCTGGAGGCTACGGTGTTTTGTTTTTTCTTTTCCTGTTGGGTCGGTGTGGATGTGTTGGTCAGGCCCTCTGTCAGTTCGCTGGTTTGTTTTTATTATCCCCAGAGAGGAGAAGTGGGTATTAGTATGGCAGGTGAAAACTGCGGATCTGTTTCAGAGAATTAAACAGGATCCGCATGGTAATCCCGTTCCTTTAAGAATTCTTTGCTTCATGAGCTGGGAATCCACCATGGTTCTATATACTTTTCTATGCGTGGGCACAGGAAACTGGCTTGTTCCAAGAAGTATGCCTCAGAGCTTTTCAATTAACCAGTATGTTGAAAATCCTTTGCAGGTTTTCAGCGTTTCACCATAATTGTGATAACGTGTGTATGTGTCTCCTGAAACCCAATGTGACTGCCAAGGACATAAGTATGCTGAGGTGTAGCTGACTTCGTGTTGCCTATTTTTGTTAGTGGAGACTGACAAGAAGCCATTCTTCTAAGTATCATCCCACCATCATCTTTCCATTGTTTAAAAATGCAGGGAAATTTTGCGAGTTAGCATTATAATTAGTAGCTGGAGGGTACTTTTTTTTTTTTTTTGGGGTCAGTGTGGATGGGTTGGTCAGGCCATCTGTCAATTCACTGGTTTGTTTTTATTATCCCCAGAGAGGAGAAGTGGGCATGTGTTTGGCAGGTGAAAAGTGCGGATTCTGTTTCAGAGAATTAAACAGGATCCGCATGGTCATCTCATTCCTTTAAGAATCCTTTGCTTCATCAGCTGGGATTCCACCATGTTTCCATATACTCCTCTATGCATGGGCACAGGTACCTGGCTTGTTCCAAGAAGTATGCTGGAGAGTTTTCAAATTAACCAGTACGTGGAAAATTATTTGCAGGTTTTCAGCGTTTCACCATAATTTTGGTAACGTTTGTATGTGCCTCCTGAAACCCAAGAAGGCTGCGACGGACATAACTATGCTGAGGAGTAGCTGACTTGGTGTTGCCTATTTTTGTTAGTGGAAACAGACAAGAAGCCATTCTTCTAAGTATCATCCCACCACCATTTTTGCATTGTTTTAAAATGCAGGGAAATTTTGCAAGTTAGCATTATAATAAGTAGCTGGAGGGTACGGTTTTTTTTTTTTGTGTGTGGTCGATGTGGATGGGGGGGTCAGGCCCTCTGTCAGTTCGCTGGTTAGTTTTTATTATAACCAGAGAGGAGAAGTGGGCATGTGTTTGGCAGGAGAAAAGGGCGGATTCTGTTTCAGAGAATTAACGATGATCCCCATGGTCATCCCGTTCCTTTAATAATCCTTTACCTCATCAGCTGGAAATCCACCATGGTTCTATATACTCCTCTTTGCGTGGGAACAGGTAACTGGCTTGTTCCAAGAAGTATGCCGCAGAGCTTTTCAATTAACCAGTACGTTGAAAATTATTTGCAGGTGTTCAGCGTTTCACCATAATTGTGATAACGTTTGTTTGTGCCTCCTGAAACCCAAGAAGGCTGCGACGGACATAATGATGCTGAGGCGTAGCTGACTTGATGTTGCCTATTTTTGTTAGTGGAGACTGACAAGAATCCATTCTTCTAAGTATCATCTCACCATCATTTTTCCATTATTTAAAAATGCAGGAAAATTTTGCAAGTTAGCATTATAATTAGTAGCTGGAGGCTACGGTGTTTTTTTTTTTTTTCCTGTGGGGTCGGTGTGGATGTGTTGGTCAGCCCCGCTGTCAGTTCGCTGGTTTGTTTTTATTATCCCCAGAGAGGAGAAGTGGGTATTAGTATGGCAGGTGAAAACTGCGGATCTGTTTCAGAGAATTAAACAGGATCCGCATGGTAATCCCCTTCCTTTAAGAACACTTTGCTTCATGAGCTGGGAATCCACCATGGTTCTATATACTTCTCTATGCGTGGGCACAGGAAACTGTCTTGTTCCAAGAAGTATGCCTCAGAGCTTTTCAATTAACCAGTATGTTGAAAATCCTTTGCAGGTTTTCAGCGTTTCACCATAATTGTGATAACGTGTGTATGTGTCTCCTGAAACCAAATATGGCTGCTACGGACATAACTATGCTGAGGCGTAGCTGACTTGGTGTTGCTTATTTTTGTCAGTGGAGACTGACAAGAAGCCATTCTTCTAAGTATCATCCCACCATCATTTCTCCATTGTTTAAAAATGCAGGGAAATTTTGCAAATTGGCATTATAATTAGTAGCTGGACGGTACTTTTTTTTTTTTGTGAGGTCGGTCAGGATGGGTGTTCAGGCCCTCTGTCAGATCGCTGGTTTGTTTTTATTATCCCCAGAGAAGAGTAATGGGCATGTGTTTGGCAGGTGAAAAGTGAGGATTCTGTTTCGGAGAATTTAACAGGATCCGCATGGTCATCTCATTCCTTTAAGAATCCTTTGCTTCATCAGCTGGGATTCCACCATGTTTCTATATACTCCTCTATGCGTGGGCACAGGTACCTGGCTTGTTCCAAGAAGTATGCTGGAGAGTTTCCAAATTAACCAGTACGTTGAAAATTATTTGCAGGTTTTCAGTGTTTCACCATAATTTTGATAACGTTTGTATGTGCCTCCTGAAACCCAAGAAGGCTGCGACAGACATAACTATGCTGAGGAGTAGCTGACTTGGTGTTGCCTATTTTTGTTAGTGGAGACAGACAAGAAGCCATTCTTCTAAGTATCATCCAACCACCATTTTTCCATTGTTTTAAAATGCAGGGAAATTTTGCAAGTTAGCATTATAATTAGTAGCTGGAGGGTACGGTTTTTTTTTTGTGTGTGGTCGATGTGGATGGGGGGGTCAGGCCCTCTGTCAGTTCGCTGGTTAGCTTTTATTATCCCCAGAGAGGAGAAGTGGGCATGTGTTTGGCAGGTGAAAAGGGCGGATTCTGTTTCAGAGAATTAACGATGATCCCCATGGTCATCCCGTTCCTTTTATAATCCTTTACTTCATCAGCTGGAAATCCACAATGGTTCTATATACTCCTCTTTGCGTGGGAACAGGTAACTGCCTTGTTCCAAGAAGTGTGCCGCAGAGCTTTTCAATTAACCAGTACATTGAAAATTATTTGCAGGTGTTCAGCGTTTCACCATAATTGTGATAACGTTTGTTTGTGCCTCCTGAAACCCAAGATGGCTGCCACGAACATAACTATGCTGAGGCGTAGCTGACTTGGTTTTGCCTATTTTTATTAGTGGAGACTGACAAGAATCCATTCTTCTAAGTATCATCTCACCATCATTTTTCCATTGTTTAAAAATGCAGGATAATTTTGCAAGTTAGCATTATAAGTAGTAGCTGGAGGCTACGGTGTTTTTTTTTTTTTTTCCTGTCGGGTCCGTGTGGATGTGTTGGTCAGGCCCTCTGTCAGTTCGCTGGTTTGTTTTTATTATCCCCAGAGAGGAGAAGTGGGTATTAGTATGGCAGGTGAAAACTGCGGGTCTGTTTCACAGAATTAAACAGGATCCGCATGGTAATCCCGTTCCTTTAAGAATCCTTTGCTTCATGAGCTGTCAATCCACCATGGTTCTATATACTTCTCTATGCGTGGGCACAGGAAACTGGCTTGTTCCAGGAAGTATGCCTCAGAGTTTTTCAATTAACCAGTATGTTGAAAATCCTTTGCAGGTTTTCAGCGTTTCACCATAATTGTGATAACGTGTGTATGTGCCTACTGAAACCAAATATGGCTGCTACGGACATAACTATGCTGAGGCGTAGCTGACTTGGTGTTGCCTATTTTTGTCAGTGGAGACTGACAAGAAGCCATTCTTCTAAGTATCATTCCACCATCATTTCTCCATTGTTTAAAAATGCAGGGAAATTTTGCAAATTGGCATTATAATTAGTAGCTGGAGGGTACTTTTTTTTTTGTGGGGTCGGTCAGGATGGGTGTTCAGGCCCTCTGTCAGATCGCTGGTTTGTTTTTATTATCCCCAGAGAAGAGTAGTGGGCATGTGTTTGGCAGGTGAAAAGTGCGGATTCTGTTTCAGAGAATTAAACAGGATCCGCATGGTCATCTCATTCCTTTAAGAATCCTTTGCTTCATCAGCTGGGATTCCACCATGTTTCTATATACTCCTCTATGCGTGGGCACAGGTACCTGGCTTGTTCCAAGAAGTATGCTGGAGAGTTTTCAAATTAACCAGTACGTTGAAAATTATTTGCAGTTTTTCAGCGTTTCACCATAATTTTGATAACGTTTGTATGTGCCTCCTGAAACCCAAGAAGGCTGCGAATGACATAACTATGCTGAGGAATAGCTGACTTGGTGTTGCCTATTTTTGTTAGTGGAGACAGACAACAAGCCATTCTTCTAAGTATCATCCCACCACCATTTTTCCATTGTTTTAAAATGCAGGGAAATTTTGCAAGTTAGCATTATAATTAGTAGCTGGAGGCTACGGTGTTTTTTTTTTTTTTTTTCCTCTGGGGTCGGTGTGGATGTGTCGATCAGACCCTCTGTCAGTTCGCTGGTTAGTTTTTATTATCCCCAGAGAGGAGAAGTGGGCATGTGTTTGGCAGGTGAAAAGGGCGGATTCTGTTTCAGAGAATTAACGATGATCCCCATGGTCATCCCGTTCCTTTAATAATCCTTTACTTCTTCAGCTGGAAATCCACCATGGTTCTATATACTCCTCTTTGCGTGGGAACAGGTAATTGGCTTGTCCCAAGAAGTATGCCGCAGAGCTTTTCAATTAACCACTACGTTGAAAATTATTTGCAGGTGTTCAGCGTTTCACCATAATTGTGATAACGTTTGTTTGTGCCTCCTGAAACCCAAGAAGGCTGCGACGGACATAACTATGCTGAGGAGTAGCTGACTTGGTGTTGCCTATTTTTTTAGTGGAGACTGACAAGAAGCCATTCTTCTAAGTATCATCCCACCACCATTTTTCCATTGATTTAAAAGGCAGGGAAATTTTGCAAGTTAGCATTATAATTAGTAGCGGGAGGGTACGGTTTTTTTTTTTTTTTTTGGTGTGGTCGATGTGGATGGGGGTTCAGGCCCTCTGTCAGTTGGCTGGTTAGTTTTTATTAATCCCAGAGAGGAGAAGTGGGCATGTGTTTGGCAGGTGAAAAGGGCGGATTCTGTTTCAGAGAATTAACGATGATCCCCATGGTCATCCCGTTCCTTTAATAATCGTTTACTTCATCAGCTGGAAATCCACCATGGTTCTATATACTCCTCTTTGCGTGGGAACAGGTAAGTGGCTTGTTCCAAGAAGTATGCCGCAGAGCTTTTCAATTCACCACTATGTTGAAAATTATTTGCAGGTGTTCAGCATTTCACCATAATTGTGATAACGTTTGTTTGTGCCTCCTGAAACCCAAGAAGGCTGCGACGGACATAACTATGCTGAGGAGTAGCTGACGTGTTGTTGCCTATTTTTGTTAGTGGAGACTGACAAGAATCCATTCTTCTAAGTATCATCTCACCATCATTTTTCCATTGTTTAAAAATGCAGGATAATTTTGCAAGTTAACATTATAATTAGTAGCTGGAGGCTACGGTGTGTTTTTTTTTTTTTTTTCCTGTAGGGTCGGTGTGGATGTGTTGGTCAGGCCCTCTGTCAGTTCGCTGGTTTGTTTTTATTATCCCCAGAGAGGAGAAGTGGGTATTAGTATGGCAGGTGAAAACTGCGGATCTGTTTCAGAGAATTAAACAGGATCCGCATAGTAATCCCATTCCTTTAAATCCCTTGCTTCATGAGTTGGGAATCCACCATGGTTCTATATACTTCTCTATGCGTGGGCACAGGAAACTGTCTTGTTCCAAGAAGTATGCCTCAGAGCTTTTCAATTAACCAGTATGTTGAAAATCCTTTGCAGGTTTTCAGCGTTTCACCATAATTGTGATAACGTGTGTATGTGCCTACTGAAACCAATATGGCTGCTACGGACATAACTATGCTGAGGTGTAGCTGACTGGTGTTGCCTATTTTTGTCAGTGGAGACTGACAAGAAGACATTCTTCTAAGTATCATCCCACCATCATTTCTCCATTGTTTAAAAATGCAGGGAAATTTTGCAAATTGGCATTATAATTAGTAGCTGGAGGGTACTTTTTTTTCTTTGTGGGGTCGGTCAGGATGGGTGTTCAGACCCTCTGTCAGATCGCTGGTTTGTTTTTATTATCCCCAGAGAAGAGTAGTGGGCATGTGTTTGGCAGGTGAAAAGTGCGGATTCTGTTTCAGAGAATTAAACAGGATCCGCATGGTCATTACATTCCTTTAAGAATTCTTTGCTTCATCACCTGGGATTCCACCATGTTTCTAAATACTCCTCTATGCGTGGGCACAGGTACCTGGCTTGTTCCAAGAAGTATGCTGGAGAGTTTTCAAATTAACCAGTACGTTGAATATTCTTTTCAGGTTTTCAGCGTTTCACCATAATTTTGATAACGTGTGTATGTGCCTCCTGAAACCCAAGAAGGCTGCGACGGACATAACTATGCTGAGGCGTAGCTGACTTGGTTTTGCCTATTTTTGTGAGTGGAGGCTCACAAGAATCCATTCTTCTAAGTATCATCTCACCATCATTTTTCCATTGTTTAAAAATGCAGGGAAATTTTGCAAGTTAGCATTATAATTAGTAGCTGGAGGCTACGGTGTTTTTTTTTTTTTTTCCTGTGTGGTCGATGTTGATGGGGGGGTGTGGCCCTCTGTCAGTTCGCTGGTTTGTTTTTATTATCCCCAGAGAGGAGAAGTGGGTATTAGTATGGCAGGTGAAAACTGCGGATCTGTTTCAGAGAATTAAACAGGATCCGCATGGTAATCCCGTTCCTTTAAGAATCCTTTGCTTCATGAGCTGGGAATCCACCATGGTTCTATATACATCTCTATGCGTGGGCACAGGAAACTGGCTTCTTCCAAGAAGTATGCCTCAGAGCTTTTCAATTAACCAGTATGTTGAAAATCCTTTGCAGGTTTTCAGCGTTTCACCATAATTGTGATAACGTGTGTATGTGCCTACTGAAACCAAATATGGCTGCTACGGACATAACTATGCTGAGGCGTAGCTGACTTGGTGTTGCCTATTTTTGTCAGTGGAGACTGACAAGAAGCCATTCTTCTAAGTATCATCCCACCACCATTTTTCCATTGTTTTAAAATGCAGGGAAATTTTGCAAGTTAGCATTATAATTAGTAGCTGGAGGGAACGGTTTTTTCTTTTGTGTGGTAGATGTGGATGGCGGGGTCAGGCCCTCTGTGAGTTCGCTGGTTAGTTTTTATTTTCCCCAGAGAGGAGAAGTGGGCATGTGTTTGGCAGGTGAAAAGGGCGGATTCTGTTTCAGAGAATTAACGATGATTCCCATGGTCATCCCGTTCCTTTAAGAATCCTTTACTTCATCATCTGGAAATCCACCATGGTTCTATATACTCCTGTTTGCGTGGGAACAGGTAACTGGCTTGTTCCAAGAAGTATGCCGTAGAGCTTTTCAATTAACCAGTACGTTGAAAATTATTTGCAGGTGTTCAGCGTTTCACCATAATTGTGATAACGTGTGTATGTGTCTCCTGAAACCAAATATGGCTGCTACGGACATAACTATGCTGAGGCGTAGCTGACTTGGTGTTGCCTATTTTTGTCAGTGGAGACTGACAAGAAGCCATTCTTCTAAGTATCATCCCACCATCATTTCTCCATTGTTTAAAAATGCAGGGAAATTTTGCAAATTGGCATTATAATTAGTAGCTGGACGGTACTTTTTTTTTTTTGTGGGGTCGGTCAGGATGGGTGTTCAGGCCCTCTGTCAGATCGCTGGTTTGTTTTTATTATCCCCAGAGAAGAGTAATGGGCATGTGTTTGGCAGGTGAAAAGTGAGGATTCTGTTTCGGAGAATTAAACAGGATCCGCATGGTCATCTCATTCCTTTAAGAATCCTTTGCTTCATCAGCTGGGATTCCACCATGTTTCTATATACTCCTCTATGCGTGGGCACAGGTACCTGGCTTGTTCCAAGAAGTATGCTGGAGAGTTTTCAAA
Organism: Eulemur rufifrons; assembly: GCF_041146395.1. Classification (NCBI taxonomy): domain Eukaryota; kingdom Metazoa; phylum Chordata; class Mammalia; order Primates; family Lemuridae; genus Eulemur; species Eulemur rufifrons. The sequence goes on along the minus strand of NW_027182815.1, from coordinate 1,286,903 downwards.
TTAAGCAGTACGTTGAAAATTATTTGCAGGTTTTCAGCGTTTCACCATAATTTTGATAACGTTTGTATGTGCCTCCTGAAACCCAAGAAGGCTGCGACGGACATAACTATGCTGAGGCGTAGCTGACTTGGTGTTGCCTATTTTTGTTAGTGGAGACAGACAAGAAGCCATTCTTCTAAGTATCATCCCACCACCATTTTTCCATTGCTTTAAAATGCAGGGAAATTTTGCAAGTTAGCATTATAATTAGTAGCTGGAGGCTACGGTGTTTTTTTTTTTTTTTTTCCTCTGGGGTCGGTGTGGATGTGTTGGTCAGGCCCTCTGTCAGTTCGCTGGTTAGTTTTTATTATCCCCAGAGAGGAGAAGTGGGCATGTGTTTGGCAGGTGAAAAGGGCGGATTCTGTTTCAGAGAATTAACGATGATCCCCATGGTCATCCCGTTCCTTTAATAATCCTTTACTTCTTCAGCTGGAAATCCACCATGGTTCTATATACTCCTCTTTGCGTGGGAACAGGTAACTGGCTTGTTCCAAGAAGTATGCCGCAGAGCTTTTCAATTAACCACTACGATGAAAATTATTTGTAGGTGCTCAGCGTTTCACCATAATTGTGATAACGTTTGTTTGTGCCTCCTGAAACCCAAGAAGGCTGCGACGGACATAACTATGCTGAGGAGTAGCTGACTTGGTGTTGCCTATTTTTGTTAGTGGAGACTGACAAGAAGCCATTCTTCTAAGTATCATCCTACCACCATTTTTCCATTGTTTTAAAATGCAGGGAAATTTTGCAAGTTAGCATTATAATTAGTAGCTGGAGGGTACGTTTTTTTTTGTGTGTGTGTGGTCGATGTGGATGGGGGGGTGAGGCCCTCTGTCAGTTCGCTGGTTAGTTTTTATTATCCCCAGAGAGGAGAAGTTGGCATGTGTTTGGCAGGTGAAAAGGGCGGATTCTGTTTCAGAGAATTAACGATGATCCCCATGGTCATCCCGTTCCTTTAATAATCCTTTACTTCATCAGCTGGAAATCCACCATGTTTCTATATACTCCTCTTTGAGTGGGAACAGGTAACTGGCTTGTTCCAAGAAGTATGCCGCAGAGCTTTTCAATTAACCAGTACTTTGAAAATTATTTGCAGGTGTTCAGCGTTTCACCATAATTGTGATAATGTTTGTTTGTGCCTCCTGAAACCCAAGAAGGCTGCCACGAACATAACGATGCTGAGGCGTAGCTGACTTGGTTTTGCCTATTTTTGTTAGTGGAGACTGACAAGAATCCATTCTTCTAAGTATCATCTCACCATCATTTTTCCATTGTTTAAAAATGCAGGAAAATTTTGCAAGTTAGCATTATAATTAGTAGCTGGAGGCTACGGTGTTTATTTTTTTTTTTTTCCTGTGGGGTCGGTGTGGATGTGTTGGTCAGGCCCTCTGTCAGTTTGCTGGCTTGTTTTTATTATCCCCAGAGAGGAGAAGTGGGTATTAGTATGGCAGGTGAAAACTGCGGATCTGTTTCAGAGAGTTAAACAGGATCCGCATGGTAATCCCGTTCCTTTAAGAATCCTTTGCTTCATGAGCTGGGAATCCACCATGATTCTAAATACTTCTCTATGCGTGGGCACAAGAAACTGGCTTGTTCCAAGAAGTATGCCTCAGAGCTTTTCAATTAACCAGTATGTTGAAAATCCTTTGCAGGTTTTCAGCGTTTCACCATAATTTTGATAACGTGTGTATGTGTCTCCTGAAACCAAATATGGCTGCTACGGACATAACTTTGCTGAGGCGTAGCTGACTAGGTGTTGCCTATTTTTGTCAGTGGAGACTGACAAGAAGCCATTCTTCTAAGTATCATCCCACCATCATTTCTCCATTGTTTAAAAATGCAGGGAAATTTTGCAAATTGGCATTATAATTAGTAGCTGGAGGGTACTTTTTTTTTTTGTGGGGTCGGTCAGGATGGGTGTTCAGGCCCTCTGTCAGATCGCTGGTTTGTTTTTATTATCCCCAGAGAAGAGTAGTGGGCATGTGTTTGGCAGGTGAAAAGTGCGGATTCTGTTTCAGAGAATTAAACAGGATCCGCATGGTCATCTCATTCCTTTAAGAATCCTTTGCTTCATCAGCTGGGATTCCACCATGTTTCTATATACTCCTCTATGCGTGGGCACAGGTACCTGGCTTGTTCCAAGAAGTATGCTGGAGAGTTTTCAAATTAACCAGTACGTTGAAAATTATTTGCAGTTTTTCAGCGTTTCACCATAATTTTGATAACGTTTGTATGTGCCTCCTGAAACCCAAGAAGACTGCGAATGACATAACTATGCTGAGGAATAGCTGACTTGGTGTTGCCTATTTTTGTTAGTGGAGACAGACAACAAGCCATTCTTCTAAGTATCATCCCACCACCATTTTTCCATTGTTTTAAAATGCAGGGAAATTTTGCAAGTTAGCATTATAATTAGTAGCTGGAGGCTACGGTGTTTTTTTTTTTTTTTTTCCTCTGGGGTCGGTGTGGATGTGTCGATCAGACCCTCTGTCAGTTCGCTGGTTAGTTTTTATTATCCCCAGAGAGGAGAAGTGGGCATGTGTTTGGCAGGTGAAAAGGGCGGATTCTGTTTCAGAGAATTAACGATGATCCCCATGGTCATCCCGTTCCTTTAATAATCCTTTACTTCTTCAGCTGGAAATCCACCATGGTTCTATATACTCCTCTTTGCGTGGGAACAGGTAATTGGCTTGTCCCAAGAAGTATGCCGCAGAGCTTTTCAATTAACCACTACGTTGAAAATTATTTGCAGGTGTTCAGCGTTTCACCATAATTGTGATAACGTTTGTTTGTGCCTCCTGAAACCCAAGAAGGCTGCGACGGACATAACTATGCTGAGGAGTAGCTGACTTGGTGTTGCCTATTTTTTTAGTGGAGACTGACAAGAAGCCATTCTTCTAAGTATCATCTCACCACCATTTTTCCATTGATTTAAAAGGCAGGGAAATTTTGCAAGTTAGCATTATAATTAGTAGCGGGAGGGTACGGTTTTTTTTTTTTTTTTTGGTGTGGTCGATGTGGATGGGGGTTCAGGCCCTCTGTCAGTTGGCTGGTTAGTTTTTATTAATCCCAGAGAGGAGAAGTGGGCATGTGTTTGGCAGGTGAAAAGGGCGGATTCTGTTTCAGAGAATTAACGATGATCCCCATGGTCATCCCGTTCCTTTAATAATCGTTTACTTCATCAGCTGGAAATCCACCATGGTTCTATATACTCCTCTTTGCGTGGGAACAGGTAAGTGGCTTGTTCCAAGAAGTATGCCGCAGAGCTTTTCAATTCACCACTATGTTGAAAATTATTTGCAGGTGTTCAGCGTTTCACCATAATTGTGATAACGTTTGTTTGTGCCTCCTGAAACCCAAGAAGGCTGCGACAGACATAACTATGCTGAGGAGTAGCTGACGTGTTGTTGCCTATTTTTGTTAGTGGAGACTGACAAGAATCCATTCTTCTAAGTATCATCTCACCATCATTTTTCCATTGTTTAAAAATGCAGGATAATTTTGCAAGTTAACATTATAATTAGTAGCTGGAGGCTACGGTGTGTTTTTTTTTTTTTTTTTCCTGTAGGGTCGGTGTGGATGTGTTGGTCAGGCCCTCTGTCAGTTCGCTGGTTTGTTTTTATTATCCCCAGAGAGGAGAAGTGGGTATTAGTATGGCAGGTGAAAACTGCGGATCTGTTTCAGAGAATTAAACAGGATCCGCATAGTAATCCCATTCCTTTAAATCCCTTGCTTCATGAGTTGGGAATCCACCATGGTTCTATATACTTCTCTATGCGTGGGCACAGGAAACTGTCTTGTTCCAAGAAGTATGCCTCAGAGCTTTTCAATTAACCAGTATGTTGAAAATCCTTTGCAGGTTTTCAGCGTTTCACCATAATTGTGATAACGTGTGTATGTGCCTACTGAAACCAATATGGCTGCTACGGACATAACTATGCTGAGGCGTAGCTGACTGGTGTTGCCTATTTTTGTCAGTGGAGACTGACAAGAAGCCATTCTTCTAAGTATCATCCCACCATCATTTCTCCATTGTTTAAAAATGCAGGGAAATTTTGCAAATTGGCATTATAATTAGTAGCTGGAGGGTACTTTTTTTTCTTTGTGTGGTCGGTCAGGATGGGTGTTCAGACCCTCTGTCAGATCGCTGGTTTGTTTTTATTATCCCCAGAGAAGAGTAGTGGGCATGTGTTTGGCAGGTGAAAAGTGCGGATTCTGTTTCAGAGAATTAAACAGGATCCGCATGGTCATTACATTCCTTTAAGAATTCTTTGCTTCATCACCTGGGATTCCACCATGTTTCTAAATACTCCTCTATGCGTGGGCACAGGTACCTGGCTTGTTCCAAGAAGTATGCTGGAGAGTTTTCAAATTAACCAGTACGTTGAATATTCTTTTCAGGTTTTCAGCGTTTCACCATAATTTTGATAACGTGTGTATGTGCCTCCTGAAACCCAAGAAGGCTGCGACGGACATAACTATGCTGAGGCGTAGCTGACTTGGTTTTGCCTATTTTTGTGAGTGGAGGCTCACAAGAATCCATTCTTCTAAGTATCATCTCACCATCATTTTTCCATTGTTTAAAAATGCAGGGAAATTTTGCAAGTTAGCATTATAATTAGTAGCTGGAGGCTACGGTGTTTTTTTTTTTTTTTCCTGTGTGGTCGATGTTGATGGGGGGGTGTGGCCCTCTGTCAGTTCGCTGGTTTGTTTTTATTATCCCCAGAGAGGAGAAGTGGGTATTAGTATGGCAGGTGAAAACTGCGGATCTGTTTCAGAGAATTAAACAGGATCCGCATGGTAATCCCGTTCCTTTAAGAATCCTTTGCTTCATGAGCTGGGAATCCACCATGGTTCTATATACATCTCTATGCGTGGGCACAGGAAACTGGCTTCTTCCAAGAAGTATGCCTCAGAGCTTTTCAATTAACCAGTATGTTGAAAATCCTTTGCAGGTTTTCAGCGTTTCACCATAATTGTGATAACGTGTGTATGTGCCTACTGAAACCAAATATGGCTGCTACGGACATAACTATGCTGAGGCGTAGCTGACTTGGTGTTGCCTATTTTTGTCAGTGGAGACTGACAAGAAGCCATTCTTCTAAGTATCATCCCACCACCATTTTTCCATTGTTTTAAAATGCAGGGAAATTTTGCAAGTTAGCATTATAATTAGTAGCTGGAGGGAACGGTTTTTTCTTTTGTGTGGTAGATGTGGATGGCGGGGTCAGGCCCTCTGTGAGTTCGCTGGTTAGTTTTTATTTTCCCCAGAGAGGAGAAGTGGGCATGTGTTTGGCAGGTGAAAAGGGCGGATTCTGTTTCAGAGAATTAACGATGATTCCCATGGTCATCCCGTTCCTTTAAGAATCCTTTACTTCATCATCTGGAAATCCACCATGGTTCTATATACTCCTGTTTGCGTGGGAACAGGTAACTGGCTTGTTCCAAGAAGTATGCCGTAGAGCTTTTCAATTAACCAGTACGTTGAAAATTATTTGCAGGTGTTCAGCGTTTCACCATAATTGTGATAACGTGTGTATGTGTCTCCTGAAACCAAATATGGCTGCTACGGACATAACTATGCTGAGGCGTAGCTGACTTGGTGTTGCCTATTTTTGTCAGTGGAGACTGACAAGAAGCCATTCTTCTAAGTATCATCCCACCATCATTTCTCCATTGTTTAAAAATGCAGGGAAATTTTGCAAATTGGCATTATAATTAGTAGCTGGACGGTACTTTTTTTTTTTTGTGGGGTCGGTCAGGATGGGTGTTCAGGCCCTCTGTCAGATCGCTGGTTTGTTTTTATTATCCCCAGAGAAGAGTAATGGGCATGTGTTTGGCAGGTGAAAAGTGAGGATTCTGTTTCGGAGAATTAAACAGGATCCGCATGGTCATCTCATTCCTTTAAGAATCCTTTGCTTCATCAGCTGGGATTCCACCATGTTTCTATATACTCCTCTATGGGTGGGCACAGGTACCTGGCTTGTTCCAAGAAGTATGCTGGAGAGTTTTCAAATTAAGCAGTACGTTGAAAATTATTTGCAGGTTTTCAGCGTTTCACCATAATTTTGATAACGTTTGTATGTGCCTCCTGAAACCCAAGAAGGCTGCGACGGACATAACTATGCTGAGGAGTAGCTGACTTGGTGTTGCCTATTTTTGTTAGTGGAGACAGACAAGAAGCCATTCTTCTAAGTATCATCCCACCACCATTTTTCCATTGCTTTAAAATGCAGGGAAATTTTGCAAGTTAGCATTATAATTAGTAGCTGGAGGCTACGGTGTTTTTTTTTTTTTTTTCCTCTGGGGTCGGTGTGGATGTGTTGGTCAGGCCCTCTGTCAGTTCGCTGGTTAGTTTTTATTATCCCCAGAGAGGAGAAGTGGGCATGTGTTTGGCAGGTGAAAAGGGCGGATTCTGTTTCAGAGAATTAACGATGATCCCCATGGTCATCCCGTTCCTTTAATAATCCTTTACTTCTTCAGCTGGAAATCCACCATGGTTCTATATACTCCTCTTTGCGTGGGAACAGGTAACTGGCTTGTTCCAAGAAGTATGCCGCAGAGCTTTTCAATTAACCACTACGATGAAAATTATTTGTAGGTGCTCAGCGTTTCACCATAATTGTGATAACGTTTGTTTGTGCCTCCTGAAACCCAAGAAGGCTGCGACGGACATAACTATGCTGAGGAGTAGCTGACTTGGTGTTGCCTATTTTTGTTAGTGGAGACAGACAAGAAGCCATTCTTCTAAGTATCATCCCACCACCATTTTTCCATTGTTTTAAAATGCAGGGAAATTTTGCAAGTTAGCATTATAATTAGTAGCTGGAGGGTACGTTTTTTTTTGTGTGTGTGTGGTCGATGTGGATGGGGGGGTGAGGCCCTCTGTCAGTTCGCTGGTTAGTTTTTATTATCCCCAGAGAGGAGAAGTTGGCATGTGTTTGGCAGGTGAAAAGGGCGGATTCTGTTTCAGAGAATTAACGATGATCCCCATGGTCATCCCGTTCCTTTAATAATCCTTTACTTCATCAGCTGGAAATCCACCATGTTTCTATATACTCCTCTTTGAGTGGGAACAGGTAACTGGCTTGTTCCAAGAAGTATGCCGCAGAGCTTTTCAATTAACCAGTACTTTGAAAATTATTTGCAGGTGTTCAGCGTTTCACCATAATTGTGATAATGTTTGTTTGTGCCTCCTGAAACCCAAGAAGGCTGCCACGAACATAACGATGCTGAGGCGTAGCTGACTTGGTTTTGCCTATTTTTGTTAGTGGAGACTGAGAAGAATCCATTCTTCTAAGTATCATCTCACCATCATTTTTCCATTGTTTAAAAATGCAGGAAAATTTTGCAAGTTAGCATTATAATTAGTAGCTGGAGGCTACGGTGTTTATTTTTTTTTTTTTCCTGTGGGGTCGGTGTGGATGTGTTGGTCAGGCCCTCTGTCAGTTTGCTGGCTTGTTTTTATTATCCCCAGAGAGGAGAAGTGGGTATTAGTATGGCAGGTGAAAACTGCGGATCTGTTTCAGAGAGTTAAACAGGATCCGCATGGTAATCCCGTTCCTTTAAGAATCCTTTGCTTCATGAGCTGGGAATCCACCATGATTCTAAATACTTCTCTATGCGTGGGCACAAGAAACTGGCTTGTTCCAAGAAGTATGCCTCAGAGCTTTTCAATTAACCAGTATGTTGAAAATCCTTTGCAGGTTTTCAGCGTTTCACCATAATTTTGATAACGTGTGTATGTGTCTCCTGAAACCAAATATGGCTGCTACGGACATAACTTTGCTGAGGCGTAGCTGACTAGGTGTTGCCTATTTTTGTCAGTGGAGACTGACAAGAAGCCATTCTTCTAAGTATCATCCCACCATCATTTCTCCATTGTTTAAAAATGCAGGGAAATTTTGCAAATTGGCATTATAATTAGTAGCTGGAGGGTACTTTTTTTTTTTGTGGGGTCGGTCAGGATGGGTGTTCAGGCCCTCTGTCAGATCGCTGGTTTGTTTTTATTATCCCCAGAGAAGAGTAGTGGGCATGTGTTTGGCAGGTGAAAAGGGCGGATTCTGTTTCAGAGAATTAAACAGGATCCGCATGGTCATCTCATTCCTTTAAGAATCCTTTGCTTCATCAGCTGGGATTCCACCATGATTGTATATACTCCTCTATGCGTGGGCACAGGTACCTGGCTTGTTCCAAGAAGTATGCTGGAGAGTTTTCAAATTAACCAGTACGTTGAAAATTATTTGCAGGTTTTCAGCGTTTCACCATAATTTTGATAACGTTTGTATGTGCCTCCTGAAACCCAAGAAGGCTGCGACGGACATAACTATGCTGAGGAGTAGCTGACTTGGTGTTGCCTATTTTTGTTAGTGGAGACAGACAAGAAGCCATTCTTCTAAGTGTCATCCCACCACCATTTTTCCATTGTTTTAAAATGCAGGGAAATTTTGCAAGTTAGCATTATAATTAGTAGCTGGAGGGTACGGTTTTTTTTTGTGTGTGGTCGATGTGGATGGGGGGGTCAGGCCCTCTGTCAGTTCGCTGGTTAGTTTTTATTATCCCCAGAGAGGAGAAGGGGGCATGTGTTTGGCAGGTGAAAAGGGTGGATTCTGTTTCAGAGAATTAACGATGATCCCCATGGTCATCCCGTTCCTTTAATAATCCTTTACTTCATCAGCTGGAAATCCACCATGGTTCCTTATACTCCTCTTTGCGTTGGAACAGGTAAGTGGCTTGTTCCAAGAAGTATGCCGCAGAGCTTTTCAATTAACCACTACATTGAAAATTATTTGCAGGTTTTCAGCGTTTCACCATAATAGTGATAACGTGTGTATGTGTCTCCTGAAACCAAATATGGCTGCTACGGACATAACTATGCTGAGGCGAAGCTGACTTGGTGTTGTCTATTTTTGTCAGTGGAGACTGACAAGAAGCCATTCTTCTAAGTATCATCCCACCATCATTTCTCCATTGTTTAAAAATGCAGGGAAATTTTGCAAATTGGCATTATAATTAGGAGCTGGACGGTACTTTTTTTTATTGTGGGGTCGGTCAGGATGGGTGTTCAGGCCCTCTGTCAGATCGCTGGTTTGTTTTTATTATCCCCAGAGAAGAGTAATGGGCATGTGTTTGGCAGGTGAAATGTGAGGATTCTGTTTCGGAGAATTAAACAGGATCCGCATGGTCATCTCATTCCTTTAAGAATCCTTTGCTTCATCAGCTGGGATTCCACCATGTTTCTATATACTCCTCTATGCGTGGGCACAGGTACCTGGCTTGTTCCAAGAAGTATGCTGGAGAGTTTTCAAATTAACCAGTACGTTGAAAATTATTTGCAAGTTTTCAGCGTTTCACCATAATTTTGATAACGTTTGTATGTGCCTCCTGAAACCCAAGAAGGCTGCGACAGACATAACTATGCTGAGGAGTAGCTCACGTGGTGTTGCCTATTTTTGTTAGTGGAGACAGACAAGAAGCCATTCTTCTAAGTATCATCCCACCACCATTTTTCCATTGTTTTAAAATGCAGGGAAATTTTGGAAGTTAGCATTATAATTAGTAGCTGGAGGGTACGGTTTTTTTTTGTGTGTGGTCGATGTGGATGGGGGGATCAGGCCCTCTGTCAATTCGCTGGTTAGTTTTTATTATCCCCAGAGAGGAGAAGGGGGCATGTGTTTGGCAGGTGAAAAGGGCGGATTCTGTTTCAGAGAATTAACGATGATCCCCATGGTCATCCCGTTCCTTTAATAATCCTTTACTTCATCAGCTGGAAATCCACCATGGTTCCTTATACTCCTCTTTGCGTTGGAACAGGTAACTGGCTTGTTCCAAGAAGTATGCCGCAGAGCTTTTCAATTAACCACTACGTTGAAAATTATTTGCAGGTTTTCAGCGTTTCACCATAATTGTGATAACGTGTGTATGTGTCTCCTGAAACCAAATATGGCTGCTACGGACATAACTATGCTGAGGCGTAGCTGACTTGGTGTTGCCTATTTTTGTTAGTGGAGACTGACAAGAAGCCATTCTTATAAGTATCATCCCACCATCATTTCTCCATTGTTTAAAAATGCAGGGAAATTTTGCAAATTGGCATTATAATTAGGAGCTGGACGGTACTTTTTTTTTTGTGGGGTCGGTCAGGATGGGTGTTCAGGCCCTCTGACAGATCGCTGGTTTGTTTTTATTATCCCCAGAGAAGAGTAATGGGCATGTGTTTGGCAGGTGAAAAGTGAGGATTCTGTTTCGGAGAATTTAACAGGATCCGCATGGTCATCTCATTCCTTTAAGAATCCTTTGCTTCATCAGCTGGGATTCCACCATGTTTCTATATACTCCTCTATGCGTGGGCACAGGTACCTGGCTTGTTCCAAGAAGTATGCTGGAGAGTTTTCAAATTAACCAGTACGTTGAAAATTATTTGCAAGTTTTCAGCGTTTCACCATAATTTTGATAACGTTTGTATGTGCCTCCTGAAACCCAAGAAGGCTGCGACAGACATAACTATGCTGAGGAGTAGCTGACTTGGTGTTGCCTATTTTTGTTAGTGGAGACAGACAAGAAGCCATTCTTCTAAGTATCATCCCACCACCATTTTTCCATTGTTTTAAAATGCAGGGAAATTTTGGAAGTTAGCATTATAATTAGTAGCTGGAGGGTACGGTTTTTTTGTGTGTGTGGTCGATGTGGATGGGTGGGTCAGGCCCTCTGTCAGTTCACTGGTTAGTTTTTATTATCCCCAGAGAGGAGAAGTGGGCATGTGTTTGGCAGGTGAAAAGGGCAGATTCTGTTTCAGAGAATTAACGATGGTCCCCATGGTCATCCCGTTCCTTTAATAATCCTTAACTTCATCAGCTGGAAATCCACCATGGTTCTATATACTCCTCTTTGCGTGGGAACAGGTAACTGGCTTGTTCCAAGAAGTATGCCGCAGAGCTTTTCAATTAACCACTACGATGAAAATTATTTGAAGGTGCTCAGCGTTTCACCATAATTGTGATAACGTTTGTTTGTGCCTCCTGAAACCCAAGAAGGCTGCGACGGACATAACTATGCTGAGGAGTAGCTGACTTGGTGTTGCCTATTTTTGTTAGTGGAGACTGACAAGAAGCCATTCTTCTAAGTATCATCCTACCACCATTTTTCCATTGTTTTAAAATGCAGGGAAATTTTGCAAGTTAGCATTATAATTAGTAGCTGGAGGGTACGGTTTTTTTTTTTTTTTTGTGTGTGGTCGATGTGGATGGGGGGGTGAGGCCCTCTGTCAGTTCGCTGGTTAGTTTTTATTATCCCCAGACAGGAGATGTGGGCATGTGTTTGGCAGGTGAAAAGAGTGGATTCTGTTTCAGAGAATTAACGATGATCCCCATGGTCATCCCATTCCTTTAATAATCCTTTATTTCACCAACTGGAAATCCACCATGCTTCTATATACTCCTCTTTGCGTGGGAACAGGTAAGTGGCTTGTTCCAAGAAGTATGCCGCAGAGCTTTTCAATTAACCACTACGTTGAAAATTATTTGCAGGTGTTCAGCGTTTCACCATAATTGTGATAACGTTTGTTTGTGCCTCCTGAAACCCAAGAAGGCTGCGACGGACATCACTATGCTGAGGAGTAGCTGACTTGGTGTTGCCTATTTTTGTTAGTGGAGACTGACAAGAATCCATTCTTCTAAGTATCATCTCACCATCATTTTTCCATTGTTTAAAAACGCAGGTAAATTTTGCAAGTTAGCATTATAATTAGTAGCTGGAGGCTACGGTGTTTTTTTTTTTTTTTTTTTCCTGTGGGTCGGTGTGGATGTGTTGGTCAGGCCCTCTGTCAGTTCGCTGGTTTGTTTTTATTATCCCCAGAGAGGAGAGGTGGGTATCAGTATGGCAGGTGAAAACTGCGGATCTGTTTCAGACAATTAAACAGGATCCGCATGGTAATCCCGTTCCTTTAAGAATCCTTTGCTTCATGAGCTGGGAATCCACCATGGTTCTATATACTTCTCTATGCGTGGGCACAGGAAACTGGCTTGTTCCAAGAAGTATGCGTCAGAGCTTTTCAATTAACCAGTATGTTGAAAATCCTTTGCAGGTTTTCAGCGTTTCACCATAGTTGTGATAACGTGTGTATGTGCCTACTGAAACCAAATATGGCTGCTACGGACATAACTATCCTGAGGCGTAGCTGACTTGGTGTTGCCTATTTTTGTCAGTGGAGACTGACAAGAAGCCATTCTTCTAAGTATCATCCCACCATCATTTCTCCATTGTTTAAAAATGCAGGGAAATTTTGCAAATTGGCATTATAATTAGTAGCTGCAGGGTACTTTTTTTTTGTGGGGTCGGTCAGGATGGGTGTTCAGGCCCTCTGTCAGATCGCTGGTTTGGTTTTATTATGCCCAGAGAAGAGTAGTGGGCATGTGTTTGGCAGGTGAAAAGGGCGGATTCTGTTTCAGAGAATTAAACAGGATCAGCATACTCATCTCATTCCTTTAAGAATCCTTTGCTTAATCAGCTGGGATTCCACCATGTTTCTATATACTCCTCTATGCGTGGGCACAGGTACCTGGCTTGTTCCAAGAAGTATGCTGGAGAGTTTTCAAATTAACCAGTACGTTGAAAATTATTTGCAGGTTTTCAGCGTTTCACCATAATTTTGATAACGTTTGTATGTGCCTCCTGAAACCCAAGAAGTCTGCGACGGACATAACTATGCTGAGGAGTAGCTGACTTGGTGTTGCCTATTTTTGTTAGTGGAGACAGACAAGAAGCCATTCTTCTAAGTATCATCCCACCACCATTTTTCCATTGTTTTAAAATGCAGGGAAATTTTGCAAGTTAGCATTATAATTAGTAGCTGGAGGGTACGGTTTTTTTTTGTGTGTGGTGGATGTGGATGGGGGCTCAGGCACTCTGTCAGTTCGCTGGTTAGTTTTTATTATCCCCAGAGAGGAGAAGTGGGCATGTGTTTGGCAGGTGAAAAGGACGGATTCTGTTTCAGAGAATTAACGATGATCCCCATGGTCATCCCGTTCCTTTAATAATCCTTTACTTCATCAGCTGGAAATCCACCATGGTTCTATATACTCCTCTTTGCGTGGGAACAGGTAACTGGCTTGTTCCAAGAAGTATGCCGCAGAGCTTTTCAATTAACCACTACGTTGAAAATTATTTGCAGGTGTTCAGCATTTCACCATAATTGTGATAACGTTTGTTTGTGCCTCCTGAAACCCAAGAAGGCTGCGTCGGACATAACTATGCTGAGGAGTAGCTGACTTGGTGTTGCCTATTTTTTTGGTGAAGACTAACAAGAAGCCATTCTTCTAAGTATCATCCCACCACCATTTTTCCATTGTTTTAAAATGCAGGGAAATTTTGCAAGTTAGCATTATTATTAGTAGCTGGAGGGTACGGTATTTTTTTTTGTGTGGTCGATGTGGATGGGGGGGTCAGGCCCTCTGTCAGTTCGCTGGTTAGTTTTTATTATACCCAGAGAGGAGAAGTGGGCATGTGTTTGGCAGGTGAAAAGGGCGGATTCTGTTTCAGAGAATTAACGATGATCCCCATGGTCATCCCGTTCCTTTAATAATCCTTTACTTCATCAGCTGGAAATCCACCATGGTTCTATATACTCCTCTTTGCGTGGGAACAGGTAACTGGCTTGTTCCAAGAAGTATGCCGCAGAGCTTTTCAATTAACCACTACGTTTAAAATTATTTGCAGGTGTTCAGCGTTTCACCATAATTGTGATAACGTTTGTTTATGCCTCCTGAAACCCAAGATGGCTGCCACGAACATAACTATGCTGAGGCGTAGCTGACTTGGTTTTGCCTATTTTTGTTAGTGGAGACTGACAAGAATCCATTCTTCTAAGTATCATCTCACCATCATTTTTCCATTGTTTAAAAATGCAGGAAAATTTTGCAAGTTAGCATTATAATTAGTAGCTGGAGGCTGCGGTGTTTTTTTTTTTTTTTTCCTGTGGGGTCGGTGTGTATGTGTTGGTCAGGCTCTCTGTCAGTTCGCTGGTTTGTTTTTATTATCCCCAGAGAGGAGAAGTGGGTATTAGTATGGCAGGTGAAAACTGCGGATCTGTTTCAGAGAATTAAACAGGATCCGCATGGTAATCCCGTTCCTTTAAGAATCCTTTGCTTCATGAGCTGGGAATCCACCATGGTTCTATATACTTCTCTATGCGTGGGCACAGGAAACTGGCTTGTTCCAAGAAGTATGCCTCAGAGCTATTCAATTAACCAGTATGTTGAAAATCCTTTGCAGGTTATCAGCGTTTCACCATAATTGTGATAACGTGTGTATGTGCCTACTGAAACCAACTATGGCTGCTACGGACATAACTATGCCGAGGCGTAGCTGACTTGGTGTTGCCCATTTTTGTCAGTGGAGACTGACAAGAAGCCATTCTTCTATGTGTCATCCCACCATCATTTCTCCATTGTTTAAAAATGCAGGGAAATTTTGCAAATTGGCATTATAATTAGTAGCTGGAGGGTACTTTTTTTTTTTTGTGGGGTCGGTCAGGATGGGTTCAGGCCCTCTGTCAGATCGCTGGTTTGTTTTTATTATCCCCAGAGAAGAGTAGTGGGCATGTGTTTGGCAGGTGAAAAGTGCGGATTCTGTTTCAGAGAATTAAACAGGATCCGCATGGTCATCTCATTCCTTTAAGAATCCTTTGCTTCATTAGCTGAGATTCCACCATGTTTCTATACACTCCTCTATGCGTGGGCACAGTTACCTGGCTTGTTCCAAGAAGTATGCTGGAGAGTTTTCAAATTAAACCAGTACGTTGAAAATTATTTGAAGGTTTTCAGCATTTCACCATAATTTTGATAAAGTTTGTATGTGCCTCCTGAAACCCAAGAAGGCTGCGACGGACATAACTATGCTGAGGAGTAGCTGACTTGGTGTTGCCTATTTTTGTTAGTGGAGACAGACAAGAAGCCATTCTTCTAAGTATCATCCCACCACGATTTTTCCATTGTTTTAAAAGGCAGGGAAATTTTGCAAGTTAGCATTATAATTAGTAGCTGGAGGGTACGGTTTTTTTTGTGTGTGTGGTCTATGTGGATGGGGGGGTCAGGCCCTCTGTCAGTTCGCTGGTTAGTTTATATTATCCCCAGAGAGGAGAAGTGGGCATGTGTTTGGCAGGTGAAAAGGGCGGATTCTGTTTCAGAGAATTAACGATGCTCCCCATGGTCATCCCGTTCCTTTAATAATCCCTTACTTCATCAGCTGGAAATCCACCATGGTTCTATATACTCCTCTTTGCGTGGGAACAGGTATATGGCTTGTTCCAAGAAGTATGCCGCAGAGTTTTCAATTAACCACTACGTTGTAAATTATTTGCACGTGTTCAGCGTTTCACCATAATTGTGATAACGTTTGTTTGTGCCTCCTGAAACCCAAGATGGCTTCCACGAACATAAGGATGCTGAGGCGTAGCTGACTTGGTTTTGCCTATTTTTGTTAGTGGAGACTGACAAGAATCCATTCTTCTAAGTATCATCTCACCATCATTTTTCCATTATTTAAAAATACAGGAAAATTTTGCAAGTTAGCATTATAATAAGTAGCTGGAGGCTACGGTGTTTTTTTTTTTTTTTTCCTGTGGGGTCGGTGTGGGTGTGTTGGTCAGGCCCTCTGTCAGTTCGCTGGTTTGTTTTTAATATCCCCAGAGAGGAGAAGTGGGTATTAGTATAGCAGGTGAAAACTGCAGATCTGTTTCAGAGAATTAAACAGGATCCGCATGGTAATCCCGTCCCGTTAAGAATCCTTTGCTTCATGAGCTGGGAATCCACCATGGTTCTATATACTTCTCTATGCGTGGGCACAGGAAACTGGCTTGTTCCAAGAAGTATGCCTCAGAGCTTTTGAATTAACCAGTATGTTGAAAATCCTTTGCAGGTTTTCAGCGTTTCACCAGAATTGTGATAACGTGTGTATGTGCCTACTGAAACCAAATATGGCTGCTACGGACATAACTATGCTGAGGCGTAGCTGACTTGGTGTTGCCTATTTTTGTCAGTGGAGACTGACAAGAAGCCATTCTTCTAAGTATCATCCCACCATCATTTCTCCATTGTTTAAAAATGCAGGGAAATTTTGCAAATTGGCATTATAATTAGTAGCTGGAGGGTACTTTTTTTTTTGTGGGGTCAGTCAGGATGGGTGTTCAGGCCCTCTGTCAGATCGCTGGTTTGGTTTTATTATGCCCAGAGAAGAGTAGTGGGCATGTGTTTGGCAGGTGAAAAGTGCGGATTCTGTTTCAGAGAATTAAACAGGATCAGCATACTCATCTCATTCCTTTAAGAATCCTTTGCTTAATCAGCTGGGATTCCACCATGGTTCTATATACTCCTCTATGCGTGGGCACAGGTACCTGGCTTGTTCCAAGAAGTATGCTGGAGAGTTTTCAAATTAACCAGTACGTTGAAAATTATTTGCAGGTTTTCGGCGTTTCACCATAATTTTGATAACGTTTGTATGTGCCTCCTGAAACCCAAGAAGTCTGCGACGGACATAACTATGCTGAGGGGTAGCTGACTTGGTGTTGCCTATTTTTGTTAGTGGAGACAGACAAGAAGCCATTCTTCTAAGTATCATCCCACCACCATTTTTCCATTGTTTTAAAATGCAGGGAAATTTTGCAAGTTAGCATTATAATTAGTAGCTGGAGGGTACGGTTTTTTTTTGTGTGTGGTGGATGTGGATGGGGGCTCAGGCACTCTGTCAGTTCGCTGGTTAGTTTTTATTATCCCCAGAGAGGAGAAGTGGGCATGTGTTTGGCAGGTGAAAATGGCGGATTCTGTTTTAGAGAATTAACGATGATCCCCATGGTCATCCCGTTCCTTTAATAATCCTTAACTTCATCAGCTGGAAATCCACCATGGTTCTATATACTCCTCTTTGCGTGGGAACAGGTAACTGGCTTGTTCCAAGAAGTATGCCGCAGAGCTTTTCAATTAACCACTACGTTGAAAATTATTTGCAGGTGTTCAGCATTTCACCATAATTGTGATAACGTTTGTTTGTGCCTCCTGAAACCCAAGAAGGCTGCGTCGGACATAACTATGCTGAGGAGTAGCTGACTTGGTGTTGCCTATTTTTTTGGTGAAGACTAACAAGAAGCCATTCTTCTAAGTATCATCCCACCACCATTTTTCCATTGTTTTAAAATGCAGGGAAATTTTGCAAGTTAGCATTATAATTAGTAGCTGGAGGGTACGGTATTTTTTTTTGTGTGGTCGATGTGGATGGGGGGGTCAGGCCCTCTGTCAGTTCGCTGGTTAGTTTTTATTATCCCCAGAGAGGAGAAGTGGGCATGTGCTTGGCAGGTTAAAAGGTCGGATTCTGTTTCAGAGAATTAACGATGATCCCCATGGTCATCCCGTTCCTTTAATAATGCTTTACATCATCAGCTGGAAATCCACCATGGTTCTATATACTCCTCTTTGCATGGGAACAGGTAACTGGCTTGTTCCAAGAAGTATGCCGCAGAGTTTTCAATTAACCACTACGTTGTAAATTATTTGCACGTGTTCAGCGTTTCACCATAATTGTGATAACGTTTGTTTGTGCCTCCTGAAACCCAAGATGGCTTCCAGGAACATACGGATGCTGAGGCGTAGCTGACTTGGTTTTGCCTATTTTTGTTAGTGGAGACTGACAAGAATCCATTCTTCTAAGTATTATCTCACCATCATTTTTCCATTATTTAAAAATGCAGGAAAATTTTGCAAGTTAGCATTATAATTAGTAGCTGGAGGCTACGGTGTTTTTTTTTTTTTTTTTTCTCCTGTGGGGTCGGTGTGGGTGTGTTGGTCAGGCCCTCTGTCAGTTCGCTGGTTTGTTTTTAATATCCCCAGAGAGGAGAAGTGGGTATTAGTATAGCAGGTGAAAACTGCAGATCTGTTTCAGAGAATTAAACAGGATCCGCATGGTAATCCCGTTCCTTTAAGAATCCTTTGCTTCATGAGCTGGGAATCCACCATGGTTCTATATACTTCTCTATGCGTGGGCACAGGAAACTGGCTTGTTCCAAGAAGTATGCCTCAGAACTTTTGAATTAACCAGTATGTTGAAAATCCTTTGCAGGTTTTCAGCGTTTCACCATAATTGTGATAACGTGTGTATGTGCCTACTGAAAACAAATATGGCTGCTACGGACATAACTATGCTGAGGCGTAGCTGACTTGGTGTTGCCCATTTTTGTCAGTGGAGACTGACAAGAAGCCATTCTTCTAAGTATCATCCCACCATCATTTCTCCATTGTTTAAAAATGCAGGGAAATTTTGCAAATTGGCATTATAATTAGTAGCTGGAGGGTACTTTTTTTTTTTTTGTGGGGTCGGTCAGGATGGGTGTTCAGGCCATCTGTGAGATCGCTGGTTTGCTTTTATTATTCCCAGAGAAGAGTAGTGGGCATGTGTTTGGCAGGTGAAAAGTGGGGATTCTGATTCAGAGAATTAAAGAGGATCCGCATGGTCATATCATTCCTTTAAGAATCCTTTGCTTCATCAGCTGGGATTCCACCATGTTTCTATATACTCCTCTATGCGTGGGCACAGGTACCTGGCTTGTTCCAAGAAGTATGCTGGAGAGTTTTCAAATTAACCAGTACGTTGAAAATTATTTGCAGGTTTTCAGCGTTTCACCATAATTTTGATAACGTTTGTATGTGCCTCCTGAAACCCAAGAAGGCTGCGACGGACATAACTATGCTGAGGAGTAGCTGACTTGGTGTTGCCTATTTTTGTTAGTGGAGACAGACAAGAAGCCATTCTTCTAAGTATCATCCCACCACCATTTTTCCATTGTTTTAAAAGGCAGGGAAATTTTGCAAGTTAGCATTATAATAAGTAGCTGGAGGGTACGGTTTTTTTTTTTTTTTGTGTGGTCGATGTGGATGGGGGGGTGAGGCCCTCTGTCAGTTCGCTGGTTAGTTTTTATTATCCCCAGAGAGGAGAAGTGGGCATGTGTTTGGCAGGTGAAAATGGCGGATTCTGTTTTAGAGAATTAACGATGATCCCCATGGTCATCCCGTTCCTTTAATAATCCTTTACTTCATCAGCTGGAAATCCACCATGGTTCTTTATACTCCTCTTTGCGTGGGAACAGGTAACTGGCTTGTTCCAAGAAGTATGCCCCAGAGCTTTTCAATTAACCACTACGTTGAAAATTATTTGCAGGTGTTCAGCGTTTCACCATAATTGTAATAACGTTTGTTTGTGCCTCCTGAAACCCAAGAAGGCTGCGTCGGACATAACTATGCTGAGGAGTAGCTGACTTGGTTTTGCCTATTTTTGTTAGTGGAGACTGACAAGAAGCCATTCTTCTAAGTATCATCCCACCACCATTTTTCCATTGTTTTAAAATGCAGGGAAATTTTGCAAGTTAGCATTATAATTAGTAGCTGGAGGGTAAGGTTTTTTTTTTGTGTGTGTGGTCGATGTGGATGGGGGGTCAGGCCCTCTGTCAGTTCGCTGGTTAGTTTTTATTATCCCCAGAGAGGAGAAGTGGGCATGTGTTTGGCAGGTGAAAATGGCGGATTCTGTTTTAGAGAATTAACGATGATCCCCATGGTCATCCCGTTCCTTTAATAATCCTTAACTTCATCAGCTGGAAATCCACCATGGTTCTGTATACTCCTCTTTGCCTGGGAACAGGTAACTGGCTGGTTCCAAGAAGTATGCCGCAGAGCTTTTCAATTAACCACTACGATGAAAATTATTTGCAGGTGTTCAGCGTTTCACCATAATTGTGATAACGTTTGTTTGTGCCTCCTGAAACCCAAGAAGGCTGCGACGGACATAACTATGCTGAGGAGTAGCAGAATTGGTGTTGCCTATTTCTGTTAGTGGAGACTGACTAGAATCCATTCTTCTAAGTATCATCTCACCATCATTTTTCCATTGTTTAAAAATTCAGGAAAATTTTGCAAGTTAGCATTATAATTAGTAGCTGGAGGGTACGGTGTTTTTTTTTTTTTTTTTCCTGTGGGTTCGCTGTGGATGTGTTGGTCAGGCCTTCTGTCAGTTCGCTGGTTTGTTTTTATTATCCCCAGAGAGGAGAAGTGGGTATTAGTATGGCAGGTGAAAACTGCGGATCTGTTTCAGAGAATTAAACAGGATACGCATGGTAATCCCGTTCCTTTAAGAATCCTTTGCTTCATGAGCTGGGAATCCACCATGGTTCTATATACTTCTCTATGCGTGGGCACAGGAAAGTAGCTTGTTCCAAGAAGTATGCCTCAGAGCTTTTCAATTAACCAGTATGTTGAAAATCCTTTGCAGGTTTTCAGCGTTTCACCATAATTGTGATAACGTTTGTATGTGCCTCCTCAAACCCAAGAAGGCTGCGATGGACAAAACTATGCTGAGGCGTAGCTGACTTGGTGTTGCCTATTTTTGTCAGTGGAGACTGACAAGAAGCCATTCTTCTAAGTATCATCCCACCATCATTTCTCCATTGTTTAAAAATGCAGGGAAATTTTGCAAATTGGCATTATAATTAGTAGCTGGAGTGTACTTTTGTTTTTGTGGGGTCGGTCAGGATGGGTGTTCAGGCCCTCTGTCAGATCGCTGGTTTGGTTTTATTATGCCCAGAGAAGAGTAGTGGGCATGTGTTTGGCAGGTGAAAAGGGCGGATTCTGTTTCAGAGAATTAAACAGGATCCGCATGGTCATCTCATTCCTTTAAGAATCCTTTGCTTAATCAGCTGGGATTCCACCATGTTTCTATATACTCCTCTATGCGTGGGCACAGGTACCTGGCTTGTTCCAAGAAGTATGCTGGAGAGTTTTCAAATTAACCAGTACGTTGAAAATTATTTGCAGGTTTTCAGCGTTTCACCATAATTTTGATAACGTTTGTATGTGCCTCCTGAAACCCAAGAAGTCTGCGACGGACATAACTATGCTGAGGAGTAGCTGACTTGGTGTTGCCTATTTTTGTTAGTGGAGACAGACAAGAAGCCATTCTTCTAAGTATCATCCCACCACCATTTTTCCATTGTTTTAAAATGCAGGGAAATTTTGCAAGTTAGCATTATAATTAGTAGCTGGAGGGTACGGTTTTTTTTTGTGTGTGTGGTGGATGTGGATGGGGGCTCAGGCACTCTGTCAGTTCGCTGGTTAGTTTTTATTATCCCCAGAGAGGAGAAGTGGGCATGTGTTTGGCAGGTGAAAAGGACGGATTCTGTTTCAGAGAATTAACGATGATCCCCATGGTCATCCCGTTCCTTTAATAATCCTTTACTTCATCAGCTGGAAATCCACCATGGTTCTATATACTCCTCTTTGCGTGGGAACAGGTAACTGGCTTGTTCCAAGAAGTATGCCGCAGAGCTTTTCAATTAACCACTACGTTGAAAATTATTTGCAGGTGTTCAGCATTTCACCATAATTGTGATAACGTTTGTTTGTGCCTCCTGAAACCCAAGAAGGCTGCGTCGGACATAACTATGCTGAGGAGTAGCTGACTTGGTGTTGCCTATTTTTTTGGTGAAGACTAACAAGAAGCCATTCTTCTAAGTATCATCCCACCACCATTTTTCCATTGTTTTAAAATGCAGGGAAATTTTGCAAGTTAGCATTATAATTAGTAGCTGGAGGGTACGGTATTTTTTTTTGTGTGGTCGATGTGGATGGGGGGGTCAGGCCCTCTGTCAGTTCGCTGGTTAGTTTTTATTATCCCCAGAGAGGAGAAGTGGGCATGTGTTTGGCAGGTGAAAAGGACGGATTCTGTTTCAGAGAATTAACGATGATCCCCATGGTCATCCCGTTCCTTTAATAATCCTTTACTTCATCAGCTGGAAATCCACCATGGTTCTATATACTCCTCTTTGCGTGGGAACAGGTAACTGGCTTGTTCCAAGAAGTATGCCGCAGAGCTTTTCAATTAACCACTACGTTGAAAATTATTTGCAGGTGTTCAGCGTTTCACCATAATTGTGATAACGTTTGTTTATGCCTCCTGAAACCCAAGATGGCTGCCACGAACATAACTATGCTGAGGCGTAGCTGACTTGGTTTTGCCTATTTTTGTTAGTGGAGACTGACAAGAATCCATTCTTCTAAGTATCATCTCACCATCATTTTTCCATTGTTTAAAAATGCAGGAAAATTTTGCAAGTTAGCATTATAATTAGTAGCTGGAGGCTGCGGTGTTTTTTTTTTTTTTTTCCTGTGGGGTCGGTGTGTATGTGTTGGTCAGGCTCTCTGTCAGTTCGCTGGTTTGTTTTTATTATCCCCAGAGAGGAGAAGTGGGTATTAGTATGGCAGGTGAAAACTGCGGATCTGTTTCAGAGAATTAAACAGGATCCGCATGGTAATCCCGTTCCTTTAAGAATCCTTTGCTTCATGACCTGGGAATCCACCATGGTTCTATATACTTCTCTATGCGTGGGCACAGGAAACTGGCTTGTTCCAAGAAGTATGCCTCAGAGCTATTCAATTAACCAGTATGTTGAAAATCCTTTGCAGGTTTTCAGCGTTTCACCATAGTTGTGATAACGTGTGTATGTGCCTACTGAAACCAAATATGGCTGCTACGGACATAACTATGCCGAGGCGTAGCTGACTTGGTGTTGCCCATTTTTGTCAGTGGAGACTGACAAGAAGCCATTCTTCTATGTGTCATCCCACCATCATTTCTCCATTGTTTAAAAATGCAGGGAAATTTTGCAAATTGGCATTATAATTAGTAGCTGGAGGGTACTTTTTTTTTTTGTGGGGTCGGTCAGGATGGGTTCAGGACCTCTGTCAGATCGCTGGTTTGTTTTTATTATCCCCAGAGAAGAGTAGTGGGCATGTGTTTGGCAGGTGAAAAGTGCGGATTCTGTTTCAGAGAATTAAACAGGATCCGCATGGTCATCTCATTCCTTTAAGAATCCTTTGCTTCATTAGCTGAGATTCCACCATGTTTCTATATACTCCTCTATGCGTGGGCACAGGTACCTGGCTTGTTCCAAGAAGTATGCTGGAGAGTTTTCAAATTAAACCAGTACGTTGAAAATTATTTGCAGGTTTTCAGCATTTCACCATAATTTTGATAACGTTTGTATGTGCCTCCTGAAACCCAAGAAGGTTGCGACGGACATAACTATGCTGAGGAGTAGCTGACTTGGTGTTGCCTATTTTTGTTAGTGGAGACAGACAAGAAGCCATTCTTCTAAGTATCATCCCACCACCATTTTTCCATTGTTTTAAAAGGCAGGGAAATTTTGCAAGTTAGCATTATAATTAGTAGCTGGAGGGTACGGGTTTTTTTGTGTGTGTGGTCTATGTGGATGGGGGGGTCAGGCCCTCTGTCAGTTCGCTGGTTAGTTTATATTATCCCCAGAGAGGAGAAGTGGGCATGTGTTTGGCAGGTGAAAAGGGCGGATTCTGTTTTAGAGAATTAACGATGATCCCCATGGTCATCCCGTTCCTTTAATAATCCTTTACTTCATCAGCTGGAAATCCACCATGGTTCTATATACTCCTCTTTGCGTGGGAACAGGTAACTGGCTTGTTCCAAGAAGTATGCCGCAGAGCTTTTCAATTAACCACTACGTTGAAAATTATTTGCAGGTGTTCAGCGTTTCACCATAATTTTGATAACGTTTGTTTGTGCCTCCTGAAACCCAAGAAGGCTGCGACGGACATAACTATGCTGAGGCGTAGCTGACTTGGTGTTGCCTATTTTTGTTAGTGGAGACTGACAAG
The DNA here is from genome assembly GCF_041146395.1 of Eulemur rufifrons. Taxonomy (NCBI): domain Eukaryota; kingdom Metazoa; phylum Chordata; class Mammalia; order Primates; family Lemuridae; genus Eulemur; species Eulemur rufifrons. The sequence goes on along the minus strand of NW_027182815.1, from coordinate 1,263,150 downwards.
AAGCCATTCTTCTAAGTGTCATCCCACCACCATTTTTCCATTGTTTTAAAATGGAGGGAAATTTTGCAAGTTAGTATTATAATTAGTAGCTGGAGGGTACGGTTTTTTTTTTGTGTGTGTTCGATGTGGATGGAGGGGTCAGGCCCTCTGTCAGTTCGCTGGTTAGTTTTTATTGTCCCCAGAGAGGAGAAGTGGGCATGTGCTTGGCAGGTTAAAGGGAGGATTCTGTTTCAGAGAATTAACGATGATCCCCATGGTCATCCCGTTCCTTTAATAATGCTTTACTTCATCAGCTGGAAATCCACCATGGTTCTATATACTCCTCTTTGCGTGGGAACAGGTAACTGGCTTGTTCCAAGAAGTATGCCGCAGAGTTTTCAATTAACCACTACGTTGTAAATTATTTGCACGTGTTCAGCGTTTCACCATAATTGTGATAACGTTTGTTTGTGCCTCCTGAAACCCAAGATGGCTTCCACGAACATAAGGATGCTGAGGCGTAGCTGACTTGGTTTTGCCTATTTTTGTTAGTGGAGACTGACAAGAATCCATTCTTCTAAGTATCATCTCACCATCATTTTTCCATTATTTAAAAATGCAGGAAAATTTTGCAAGTTAGCATTATAATAAGTAGCTGGAGGCTACGGTGTTTTTTTTTTTTTTTTCCTGTGGGGTCGGTGTGGGTGTGTTGGTCAGGCCCTCTGTCAGTTCGCTGGTTTGTTTTTAATATCCCCAGAGAGGAGAAGTGGCTATTAGTATAGCAGGTGAAAACTGCAGATCTGTTTCAGAGAATTAAACAGGATCCGCATGGTAATCCCGTTCCTTTAAGAATCCTTTGCTTCATGAGCTGGGAATCCACCATGGTTCTATATACTTCTCTATGCGTGGGCACAGGAAACTGGCTTGTTCCAAGAAGTATGCCTCAGAGCTTTTGAATTAACCAGTATGTTGAAAATCCTTTGCAGGTTTTCAGCGTTTCACCACAATTGTGATAACGTGTGTATGTGCCTACTGAAACCAAATATGGCTGCTACGGACATAACTATGCTGAGGCGTAGCTGACTTGGTGTTGCCTATTTTTGTCAGTGGAGACTGACAAGAAGCCATTCTTCTAAGTATCATCCCACCATCATTTCTCCATTGTTTAAAAATGCAGGGAAATTTTGCAAATTGGCATTATAATTAGTAGCTGGAGGGTACTTTTTTTTTTTTGTGGGGTCGGTCAGGATGGGTGTTCAGGCCATCTGTGAGATCGCTGGTTTGTTTTTATTATCCCCAGAGAAGAGTAGTGGGCATGTGTTTGGCAGGTGAAAAGTGGGGATTCTGATTCAGAGAATTAAAGAGGATCCGCATGGTCATATCATTCCTTTAAGAATCCTTTGCTTCATCAGCTGGGATTCCACCATGTTTCTATATACTCCTCTATGCGTGGGCACAGGTACCTGGCTTGTTCCAAGAAGTATGCTGGAGAGTTTTCAAATTAACCAGTACGTTGAAAATTATTTGCAGGTTTTCAGCGTTTCACCATAATTTTGATAACGTTTGTATGTGCCTCCTGAAACCCAAGAAGGCTGCGACGGACATAACTATGCTGAGGAGTAGCTGACTTGGTGTTGCCTATTTTTGTTAGTGGAGACAGACAAGAAGCCATCCTTCTAAGTATCATCCCACCACCATTTTTCCATTGTTTTAAAAGGCAGGGAAATTTTGCAAGTTAGCATTATAATTAGTAGCTAGAGGGTACGGTTTTTTTTTTTGTGTGTGGTCGATGTGGATGGGGGGGTGAGGCCCTCTGTCAGTTCGCTGGTTAGTTTTTATTATCCCCAGAGAGGAGAAGTGGGCATGTGTTTGGCAGGTGAAAATGGCGGATTCTGTTTTAGAGAATTAACGATGATACCCATGGTCATCCCATTCCTTTAATAATCCTTTACTTCATCAGCTGGAAATCCACCATGGTTCTTTATACTCCTCTTTGCGTGGGAACAGGTAACTGGCTGGTTCCAAGAAGTATGCCGCAGAGCTTTTCAATTAACCACTACGTTGAAAATTATTTGCAGGTGTTCAGCGTTTCACCATAATTGTGATAACGTTTGTTTGTGCCTCCTGAAACCCAAGAAGGCTGCGACGGACATAACTATGCTGAGGAGTAGCAGACTTGGTGTTGCCTATTTCTGTTAGTGGAGACTGACAAGAAGCCATTCTTCTAAGTATCATCCCACCACCATTTCTCCATTGTTTAAAAATGCAGGGAAATTTTGCAAGTTAGCATTATAATTAGTAGCTGGAGGGTACGTTTTTTTTTTTGTGTGTGGTCAATGTTGGTTTGGGGTTCAGGCCCTCTGTCAGTTTGCTGGTTAGTTTTTATTATCCCCAGAGAGGAGAAGTGGGCATGTGTTTGGCAGGTGAAAAGGGCGGATTCTGTTTCAGAGAATTAACGATGATCCCCATGGTCATCCCGTTCCTTTAATAATCCTTAACTTCATCAGCTGGAAATCCACCATGGTTCTATATACTCCTCTTTGCGTGGGAACAGGTAACTGGCTTGTTCCAAGAAGTATGCCGCAGAGCTTTTCAATTAACCACTACGTTGAAAATTATTTGCAGGTATTCAGCGTTTCACCATAATTGTGATAACGTTTGTTTGTGACTCCTGAAACCCAAGAAGGCTGCGACGGACATAACTATGCTGAGGAGTAGCTGACTTGGTGTTGCCTATTTTTGTTAGTGGAGACAGACAAGAAGCCATTTTTCTAAGTATCATCCCACCACCATTTTTCTATTGTTTTAAAAGGCAGGGAAATTTTAAAATTTTAAACCCTTAACCCTAACCCTAACCCTAACCCTAACCTTAACCCTAACCCTAGCCCACCACCATTTTTCAGGGAAATTTTAAAATTTTAAATTTTAAACCCTTAACCCTTAACACTTAAACCTTAAAATTTTAAAATTTTAAACCCTTAACCATAACCCTAACCGTAACCTTAACCCTAACACTAACCCACCACCATTTTTCCATTGTTTTAAAAGGCAGGGAAATTTTAAAATTTTAAACCCTTAACCCTAACCCTAACCCTAACCGTAATGCTAACCCCTAAACGTAACCCTAACCGTGACCAGTAAACCTAACCCTAACCTCTAACACAAACCATAGCACATAACTCTAACCCTAAAACTAACCCTAACCCTAACCCTAAACCTAAACCCTAACTCTTAACCTTAACACTAAGCGTTAACTCTCACGCCAACCTTTAATCCTAACCCTAATCCTAATCTTCAACCCTAAACCTAACACTTAACCCTAACCCTGTACCAAACCCTAACCCCTCATCTTAACCCTAACCGTAAACCTCAACCCTAAACCAAAGTGTAACCGTTAAACCTAAGAGTAACCTTTAACCCTAACCCTATTCCCTAACCCTAAGCCCTCACCCTAACACTAAACTTCATCCTTAACCCTAACCAGAATCCTCACCCTAAATCTAATTCTCAGACTTCTGGCTTTCTTAGAGTTTAGAAAGCCTGCAATCCTCCCATGCCATGCGTGAAAGGAGGCTCTACCACTGTGTCCTGCATGAAACCCACGGGCCCATACCCAGAGTATGATAGAGTGGGTTCCCGGGTACAATCCCAGCCCCCTAAACTCCCCCCGCCCGCCCAATGCAGACAGGGCCCGTGCGCTAAGCATAAACAATACCTCTAACAGATAACCCTAACCCTGAACATAACACCCAACCCTGTTCCTATTTCTCCCCTTAACACGTAAACCTCACCATGATCCTAACTTTAACCTCTTATCCTAACGTTGATGCATAACCGATTCCCTGAGAACAACCCCTATCCCATAATTCTAACCCTATCTCCTAGTCATCACTGGAACACCTAATCCCTAACCCTAATTCTAAACCGCTAACCCTAACCGTAACCCTACCTACAACCCTAACACTGACAGTAACCCTTACTTCTAACCCCAACGCTATGCCTAACAAAAACCCTAACCCTTCACCCTAACCCCTAAGCCTTACGCTAACCCTTATCCCTAATCCTAATCCTAACCATTAAACCTAACCCTAGCTCTTAAAGCTAACCCTAAACCTTACCCTCACGACTAGACCTAACCCTGACACTAACCTAACACCTAACCCTAACCAGAACCCCTAAAGCTAACCCTGATCCCTATCCCTAACCCTAGCAGTAAACTTTAACCCTAAAACTAAGCCCAACCCATAACCCTAATCCTATCCTTTTACCCTAAAACTAACCCCTAAACCTAACCCCTATACCTAACCCTAACTCTAACCACAATCCTAATTCTAACCATACCCCTTCATAAAACACGAACTCCTAACCTCTAACCCTAACACTAACCAAAAACCCTAATCGCTAATCCCTAACCCTAACGCTTAACCTTTACCCTAACCGTTAACCCTCCCCCTAATTCTTAACACTGACCCTAACCTTAACCTTTAACTCTAAGCCTAACCCTTAACCCTACAGTAAGGAAGACCCTTAATGCTAATGGGATCCCTTTTCCCTAACCCTAACACTACTGCTAAAAATAACCCTAACCTTTGATCCTTAAACCTAACCCCTAACACTTACTTTAACCCCAAACCCTAACCCTAATCCTAAGCATTAAACCTAACCCTATCTCTTAACCCTAACCCTAGCCCTTACCCTAACGCTTAGATCTAACCCTAAATCTAACCTCCTGCCTAATCCTAACCTTAAGCCCTAATGCTAACTCTAACCCTGAACCCTAAACCTACCCATAACCCTTAACACTAACGCTATCCGTAAACCTTAACCCTGACCCTAACCATTACCCGCACCCAAGCATTTAACCCTGACCCTAACCCTAATCCTTAATGATAACGCTAACACTAAACCCTAACCCTAAGCCCAACACTTAACCATAATACTATCCTTTAACCCTAAGCCTAACCCTAACCCCTAACGCTAAACCTAACCCTAACCGCAACCCTAACCCTCAATCTTGAAACTTACCATTAACCCTGACACTAACCCTTAACCCTAACCCTACTCCTAATCCTTATCCATAAGGCTAATACTGAAGCCTAACCCTGTGCCAAACGTTAAACCCAAACCTTAACCCTAACCCTGAATCTTAAACGTAAACCTAACTGTAACTGTTAAACCTAACACTAACATTTAACCCTAACACCTAACCCTAAGACTCCACCCTAACACTAATCTTCATCCCTAAACATTACCAGAATCCTACCCCTAAATCTAATTCTCAGACTTCTTGCTTTCTCAGAGTTTAGAAAGCCTACAATCCTCCCATGCCATGAGTTAAAGGGTGCTCTGCCACTGTGTCCTGCATGAAACCCAGGAATCCACACCCAGCGTTCAATAGAGTGTGTTCCCGGGGACAATCCTATCCCCCTAACCCCCGCCCGCCGCCCAGTGCAGACAGGGCCTGTATGCTAAGTATAAGCACTGCCCCTAACAGATAACCCTCACCCTGAACATAACACCTAACCATGATCCTATTCCTAAACGTAAACCATAAACCTCCCCGTAATGCTAACTTATCCCCTTAAATTAACGTTAATGCATAACACCCTGAGAAGAAGCCCTATCCCATAATTCTAATCCTAAACCATAGTCATAACCATAACACCTCATCCCTATTTCTAAAATGAAAACCCTAACTTTCACCCTACCACAACCCTAACCCTAACCCTATCCCCTAACCCTAAGCCCTCACCCTATCACTAATCTTCATCCCTAAACCGTGCCGTAATTTTAACCCTAAATCTAATTCTCAGACTTCTTGTTTTCTCAGAGTTTTGAAAGCCTACAATCCTACTAAGCCATGCATGAAAGCCGGCTCTGCCACAGTGTCCGGCATGAAACCGAGAGGCCCATACACTGCGTGGGATAGAGTGTGTTCTCAGCGACCATCACAGACTCCTAACTTCGCCTCCTAGTGCATACAGGGCCCATGCCCTAAGCATAAACCCTACCCGTCACCCATAACCCTAACCCAGAACATAACACCTAACCCTGATCCTACTGCTCACCTCAACACGTAAACCTCACCGTAACCCTAAGTTCAACCCCTTATCTTAACGTTAATGCATGACACCCTGAGAACAAGCCTATACCGTAATTCTAACCCTAACTCCTAGCCATAACCATAACACCTAATCCCTAATTCTGAAACGCCAACCCTAACCTTAAACCTACCAACACTAACCCTAACCCTAACTCTTAACCATAACACTAACCTTTACCCTAATGCCTAGAGATTTAACCCCAACACTGACCTACAGTTACACTAAACCTACCCTCTAATGCTAACCTTAAAACTGAACCATAAACCTAACCCTTAACCTAACCCCATCCCTAACCCCCTTACCCTAACTCTAACTGTTAACCCTCACCCTAACCCTCAACCCTGACCCTAACCTTAAACCTTAATCCTAACCATGCGTGAGATGAGCCTCTGCCTTTGTCCTGCATGACAGTTGAAGCCCAACACCCAGGGTACGATGAAGTGGGGACCCAGCCTTGCTCCACATCCACAGTGCCCCGTACGTTAGACAGGGCCCGTGCCCTAACACACACCGTTAAACGTAAGCCCTAACCCTATCACTAAACCAAACCCTTAGTAAGCCCTGAATCTAACTCCTAACAATAACCCTAATCCCTGACCCTTACTCTTGCCTCTCACCATAAACCTAAACCCAACCACTAAACATAATCCTAATCTCTAACCCTAACAGTAATCCTAACCCTAATTCTAACCTAAAACCCTAACCCCTAAACCTAATCCTAGTCCCTAACACCTAACCTTACCCTAAACCCAATTCCAATTCTCAGACTTCTTCAATTCAAAAACTTAAAAAAGCCTACAATCCACCAATGCCGTGTCTGAGATGAGGGTCCGCCCCTATGTCCTGCATGACAGGCAGGCGCCAATGCCCAGGGTACTATGGAGTGGGGTCCGGGGGTCTGGAGGCTTGCTAAACTCCAGTTTGGAAGAATTGCTATAGTCATATATAGGGATGCTTACATTTACTGATAGAAAGCAACTATTGGTGTGTGATTTGTAGGCTTGCCTTACTCTAGTTTGGATGAAGAAGCTGAATCATATATAGGAATATTAGCTTTGAGTTAGAGGAAGCATCTATGGGGGGTGCTTTTTTGGCTTGTTAAACTCTGGTTTGGAAGAAGTTCGAGAGTCTTATATAGGAACGATATCATTCATTCAGAGAAAGCAATTATAGGGAGTTGGTTTGTAGGCTTGCTAAGCTCTAGTTTGGAGGAAGGCGAGAGTCATATATAGGAACGCTTACATTCACATAAAGCGTCTACGGGGGGACGGTTTCTAGGCTTCCTAAACTCTAGCTTGGAAAAAGAGGACAGTTACGTATAGGAACTCTCGGCGGGGGATTTGTAGCATTGCTAAAATCTTAGATTGGAAAAGTTGCGAGAGTCATACATAGGAATGTTAACATTCACTCAATGAAAGCAACTATAAGGGGTGCTTTCCAGGCTGGCTACACTCTAATTTGGAAAAAGTGCGACAGTCATAAAGAGGAAGGCTTATATTCACTCAGACAAAGCAATTATGTGTAGGTGTATAGTAGGCATGCTAACTCTAGTTTGGAAAATTTCGAGAGCCATGTATAGGAAAGCTTACAGTAACTTAGAGAAAGCAACGAACGGGGGTGGAGTGTAGGCTTGCTAAACTCTAGTTTGGAGGAAGTGCCATAGTCCTATATAGGAACGCTTAAATTCGTTCAGAGAGAACAGCTGTCGGGGATTGGTTTGTAGACATAACTCAAGTTTGGAAGAAGTGCGAGAGACATATATAGGAATGTTTACATTGACTCAAAGAAAGCAACTATGGGGGAGTGTTATTTTGGCATGCCAGATGCTAGTTAGGAAGAAGTACAAGACTCATATATAGGAACGCTTACATTCACACACCGAGAGCAACTACGGAGTAGTGTCAGGTAGACATGTTAAAGTCTAGCTTGGGAGAAGTTCCAGAGTCCTATATAGGAAAGGTAACAGCCACTTTGAAAAAGCAAGTCTTGGCGGGTGGTTTGTAGGCCTGCAAAACCCTGTTTTGGTTGAAGTGTGAGAGTCATATATGAGAACGCTTACATTCCCTCAGAGAAAGCAACGATGGGGTTGTTTGTAGGCTTACTAAACTGCAGTTTGGAAGAAGCACGAGAATCACATATAGGAACACATACATTTTGACGCACTGAAAGTAACTATGGGGTGGTGTTTTATAGGCATGCTAAACTCTAGTTTGGACGAAGTTTGAGAATCACATATAAGAAAGCTTACAGTCACTTAGAGAAAGCAAATCTCTGGGTGTGGAATGTAGGCCTGCTAAACTCTATTTTGGTTGAAGTGTGAGAGTCATATATGGGAACGCTTACATTCACTCAGAGAAAACAACGTTTGGGTGGTGGTTTGAGGGCATACTAAACTGTAGTTTGGAAGAAGTACGAGAGTCCTATATAGGAACACTTACATTCACGCAGAGAAAGCACTTATGGCGTCAGGTTTTGTAGGCATGCTAAACTGCAGTTTGGAAGAAGTTGGAGAACCTTATACAGGAATGATTACCATCACCTAGGGAAAGCAACTCTCGGGAGATGGTTTGTACACATGCTAAACTCTAATTTGGATGAAGTGTGAGAGTCAAACATGGGACCGCTTACATTCCCTCAGAGAAACAACATTGGGCTGGTTTTTGTAGGCATACTAAATAGTTTGGAAGAAGTACGAGAATGATATTTGGGAACGCTTACATTCACCCAGAGAAAGCAACTACGGGGTGGTGTTTTGTAAGCATGCTATAGTTTGGAAGAAGTTCTAAACCTGAACAGTCACTTAGAGAAAGCATCTCTTGGTGGGTGATTTTTAGGTCTGCTAAATTGTATTTTGAAAGAAGTACCAGAGTCATATATACTAATGCTTACATTCATGCAAAGAAAAAACTATGGGGTGATGTTTTGTGGGCATGTTAACCTGTAGTTTGGAAGAAGTTGGAGAGTCTTATTTAGGAAAGCTTACAGTCACCTAGAGAAAGCAACTCTCGGGAGATCCTTTCTTGGCCTGCTAAACTCTACTTTGGATCAATTGTGAGAGTCAAACATGGGAATGCTTTCATTCATTCAGAGAACGCAACGCTTGGGTGGTGGTTTGTAGGCATTCTAAACTGTATTTTGGAGGAAGTACGAGAGTCATATATCTGAACGCTTACATTCAGGCATAGACAGCAACTCTGGGGTCGTATTTTGTTGGCATGCTAAACTGTGGTTTGGAAGAAGTTCGAGAGTCTTATATAGGAAAGATTACAGCGACACAGAGAAAACAACTCTCGGAAGTTTATTGGTAGGCCTGCTAAACTCTAATTTGGATGAAATGTGAGAACGCTTGCATTCATTTACTCAGAGAAAGAAACATTATCGTGATGGTTTGAAGGCATAATAACTGTAGTTGGGAAGAAGTAGGAGAGTCATATATATGAACGGTTACATTCACGCAGAGAAAGCAACTGTGGGGTGGCGCAGGTATGCATGTTAATCTGTAGTTTGGAGGAAGTGCGAGAGTCATATCTGGGGAAAATTACAGTCACTTAGAGAAAGGAACCATTTTGGGCTGGTTTGTAGATCTGCTAAATTCTATTTTGGAAACAGAGTGTGAGTCATATATGGGAACGCTTATGTTCACTCAGAGAAAGCAACCACGGTGTGGTGTTTTGTTGGCATGGTGTAGTTTGAAAGAAGTTGGAGATTCTTATATAGGAAAGTTTACAGTCACCTAGAGAAAGCAACTCACGGGGTGTGGTTTGTAGGCCTGCTAAACTCTAATTTAGATGAAGTGAGAGAGGCATATATATGAACGCTTATATTGATGCAGAGAAAGTAACTATGGGGTGGTGTTTTGTAGGCATGCTAAAATATAATTTGGAAGAAGTTCGAAAGCAGACAGTCACTTAGAGAAAGCAACTCTCGGCGGTTCATTTTTCGGTCTGCTAAATTGTATTTTGAAAGAAGTACCAGAGTCATATATACAAACGCTTACATTCATGCAGAGAAAGCAACTGTGGGGTGGTGTTTTCTAGGCATGCTAAACTCTAGTTTGGACGAAGTTTGAGAATCACATATAAGAAAGCTTAGAGTCACTTAGAGAAAGCAAATCTCTGGTGTGGAATGTAGGCGTGCTAAACTCTATTTTGGTTTCAGAGTGAGAGTCATATATGGGAAGGCTTACATTCACTCAGAGAAAGCTACGATGATGTGGTGGTTTGTAGGCATACTAAACTCTAGTTTGGAAGAAGTAGGAGAATGATATATGGGAACAGTTACATTCATGCAGAGAAAGCAATTATGGGGTGGATTTTTGTAGCCATGCTAATCTCTATTTTGCAAGAAGTTAAAGAGTAATATATAGGAAAACGTACCGTCATTTATAGAAACCAACTTTCGGGGGATGGTTTGTAGGCCTGCAAAACTCTACTTTGGAAGAAGGGGGAGAGTCATATTGGGGACTGCGTACATTCACTCAGAGAAATCAACGATGGGGTTGTGGTTTGTAGGCATACTAAACTCTAGTTTGGAAGAAGTACGAGAATCATATATAGGAACGCTTACATTCATGCAGAGAAAGCAACTATGGAGTGATGTTTGTATGCCTACTAAACTATAGTTTGGGGGATGTTCGAGAGTCATATCTGGGAAGTTTACAGTCATTTAGAGAAAGCAACTCTTGGGGGGGTGGTTCGTAGGCCTGCTAAACTCTATTTTCAATGAAGTGTTAGAATCATATACAGGAACGCTTACATTCACTCAGAGAAAGCAACGTTGGGGTGGCCGTTTTTGAGCATACTGAACTCTACTTTGGAAGAGGTACGAGAGACATATACAGGAACGCTTACATTAACACAGAGAAAGCAAATATGGGGTGCTGTAGTGCAGGCATGCTAAACTATAGATTGGAAGAAGTTCGAAAGCTGACAGTCATTTACAGAAAGCAACTCTTGGCGGGTGATTTTTAGGTCTGCTAAATTGTATTTTGAAAGACGTACCAGAGTCATATAGACAAACGCTTACATTCATGCAGAGAAAGAAACTATGGGGTGATGTGTTGTTGGCATGCTAAACTGCAGTTTGGAAGGAGTTCGAGAGTGTTATATAGGATAACTTAGAGTCACCTAGAGAAAGCAACACTCGGGACAGCTTTGCAAGCCTGTAAACACTAATTAGCAGCAATTGTGAGAGTCAAACATGGGAACGCTTACATTCACTCAGAGAACACAACGTTTGGGTGGTGATTTGTAGGCATCATAACTGTAGTTTGGAAGAAGTAGGAGAGTCATATATATGAACGGTTACATTCACGCAGAGAAAGCAACTGATGGGTGGCGTATGTACGCATGTTAATGTATACTTTGGAGGAAGTTCGGGAGTCTTATCTGAGGAAAATTGCAGTCACTTAGAGAAAGCAACCATCGGGGGCCGTTTTGTAGATCTGCTAAATTCTATTTTGGAAGAAGAGAGAAAGTCATATGTGGGAACGCTTATGTTCACTCAGAGAAATCAACGATGGGGCAGTGTTTCGTTGGCATGCTAAACTGTAGTTTGGAAGAAGTTCGCGAGTCTTATATAAGAAAGCTTACAGTCACCTAGAGAAAGTAACTCTCGGCAGATTGTTTCTAAGCATGCTAAACTCTAATTTGCATCAATTGTGAGAGTCAAACATGGGAACGCTTACATTCACTCAGAGAACGCAACGTTTGGGTGGTGGTTTGTAAGCATTCTAAACTGTATTTTGGAGGAAGTAGGAGAGTCATATATACGAATGCTTACATTCACGCAGAGAAAGCAACTCTGGGGTCGTATTTTGTTGGCATGCTAAACTGTGGTTTGGAAGAAGTTCGAGAGCCTTATATAGGAAAGATTACACTGACACAGAGAAAACAACTCTCTGTAGTTTGTTGGTAGGTCTGCTAAACTGTAATTTGGATGAAGTGTGAGAACGCTTGCATTCACTCAGAGAAAGAACTTTGTCGTGGTGGTTTGTAGGAATAACAACTGTAGTTCGAAGAAGTAGGAGAGTCATATATGAACGGTTACATTCACGCAGAGAAAGCAATTGTGGGGTGGTGTATGTAATCATCATAATCTGTAGTTTGGAGGAAGTTCGAGAGTCATATCTGGGGAAAATTAGAGTCACTTAGAGAAAGGAACCATCGGGGGCTGGTGTGTAGGTCTGCTAAATTCTATTTTGGAAAAAGAGTGAGAGTCATATATGGGAACGCTTATGTTCACTCAGAGAAATCAATGATGGGGCGCTGTATTGTTGGCATGCCAAACTGTAGTTTGGAAGAAGTTCGAGAGTCTTATATAGGAAAGTTTACAGTCACCTAGAGAAAGCAACTCACAGGAGGTGGTTTGTAGGCCGCTAAACTCTAATTTGGATGAAGTGAAAGAGGCATACATGGATATGCTTCATTCACTCAGAGAAAGGTAAGTTGGAGTGGCGGTTTTTAGGTATACTAAACTCCAGTTTGGAAGAAGTACGAGAGTCATATATATGAACGCTTATATGGACGCAGAGAAAGCAACTATGGGGTGGTGTTTTGTAGGCATGCTAATATATAATTTGGAAGAAGTTCGAAAGCAGACAGTCACTTAGAGAAAGCAACTCTTGGCGGTGGATTTTGAGGTCTGCTAAATTGTATTTTGAAAGAAGTACCAGTGTCATATAAAGAACGCTTACATTCATGCAGAGAAAGCATCTGTGGGGTGGTGTATTGTAGGCATGCTAAAATCTAGTTTGGACGAAGTTTGAGAATCACATATAAGAAAGCTTAGAGTCACTTAGAGAAAGCAAATCTCTGGTTGTGGAATGTAGGCGTGCTAAACTCTATTGTGGTTTAAGACTGAGCATCATATATGGAAAGGGTTACATTCACTCAGAGAAAGCAACGATGGTGTGGTGGTTTGTAGGCATACTAAACTCTAGTTTGGAAGAAGTAGGAGAATGATATATGGGAACGCTTACATTCATGCAGAGAAAGCAATTATGCGGTGGATTTTTTGCACCCATGCTAATCTCTAGTTTGGAAGAAGTTATATAGGAAAGCGTACACTCATTTATAGAAACCAATTTACGGGGGATGGATGGTAGGCCTGCAAAACTCTACTTTGGAAGAAGGGGGAGAGTCATATTGGGGACCACGTACATTGACTCAGAGAAATCAAGGATGGGGTTGTGTTTTGTAGGCATACTAAACTCTAGTTTGGAGGAAGTACGAGAATCATATATAGGAACGCTTACATTCATGCAGAGAAAGCAACTATGGAGTGATGTTTGTATGCCTACTAAACTATAGTTTGGAGGATGTTCGAGAGTCATATCTGGGAAGCTTACAGTCATTTAGAGAAAGCAACTCTCTGGGGGTGGTTCGTAGGCCTGCTAAACTCTATTTTCAATGAAGTGTTAGAATCATATACAGGAACGCTTACATTCACTCAGAGAAAGCAACGTTGGGGTGGTGGTTTGTAGGTATACTAACCTGTAATTTGGAAGAAGCAAAAGAATCACATATAGAACCGCTTACATTCAGGCACTGAAAGCCACTATGGGTTCGTGTTTTTAGGCATGCTAAACTGTAGTTTGGAAGAAGTTCGAAAGCTGTCACTTAGAGAAAGAAACTCTCTGCGTGTGATTTTTAGGTCTGCTAAATTGTGTTTTGAAATAAGTACCAGAATCATAGTTACAAACGGTTACATTCATGCAGAGAAAGAAACTATGGGGTGATGTTTTGTGGGCATGCTAAACTGCCCACAAAACTTCTAAGAAGTTCGAGAGTCTTATATAGGAAAGCTTACAGTCACCTAGAGAAAGCAACTCTCGGGAGATGGTTTCTAAGCCTGCTAAACTAATTTGCACCGATTGTTAAAGTCAAACATGGGAAGGTTTACATCCACTCAGAACGCAACGTTTGGGTTGTGGTTTGTGGCCATAATAACTGTAGTTCGGAAAAAGTAGGAAAGTCATATATATGAACGGTTACATTCACGCAGAGAAAGCAACTGTTGGGTACCGTATGTACGCGTGCTAATCTATAGTTTGGAGGAAATTCGAGAGTCATATCTAGGGAAAATTACAGTCACATAGCTAAATCAACCATCGGGGACTGGTTTGTAGGTCTGCTAAATTCTATTTTGGAAAAAGAGATTCATATAAGGGAATGCTTATGTTCACTCAGAGAAAGCAACGATCCGGTGGTGTATTGTTGGCATGCTAAACTGTAGTTTGGAAGAAGTTCGAGAGTTTTATATAGGAAAGCTTACATTCACCTAGAGAAAGCAACTTTCAGGATGTGGTTTATAGGCCTGGTGAACTCTAATTTGGATCAAGTGTGAGAGTCATACATACGAGTTCCAAAATACAGTTTAGTATGCCTACAAACCACCAGCCCAACATTGCTTTCTCTGAGTGGATATAGGCTTTCCCTTATATGAATCTCGGACTGCTTTCAAAATGCAATTTACCGGACCTACAAAACACCGCCTGAGAGTTGCTTTCTCTCACTATAAGCTTTCCTATATATGACTTTGGAACATAGTTTAGCATGCCAACAAAAGGCCACCCCATAGTTTGCGTGAATGTAAGCGTTCCTATGCATCACGCTCGTACTTCTTCCAAAGTATAGTACACCTACAAACCACCTCCCCAACTTTGCTTTTTCTGAGTGAATGTAAGCATTCTTTTATTCTCGTACTTCCTCCAAACTCCAGTTTAGTGTGACTAAAAACCACCACCGCAACCCTGCTTTCTCTGAGTGAATGTTAGCGTTCCCGTTTATGATTCACACTTCATCCAAAATAGAATTTAGCAGAACTACAAACCAGCCCCCAAGGGTTGCTTTCTCTATGAGACTGTAAGCTTTCCTATTACTCTTAACTTCTTCGCAACTAGAGATTTGCATGCCTACAAAACACCACCCCATAGTTGCCCTCTCTGCGTGAATGTAAGCACTTGTATATATGACTCTGCTACTTCTTCCAAAATACAGTTTAGTATGCTTACAAACAACCAACCAAACGTTGCGTTCTCTGAGAGAATGTTAGCGTTCCCAAGTATGACTGTTCCAAATGATGCAAAGTAGAGTTTAGCAGGCTTACAAACTATCTCTCGAAAGTTGCTTCCTCTGGGGGACTGTAAGCTTTCCTATAAAAGACTGTCGAACTTCTTCGAAACTACATTTCAGCACGCCAACAAAACATCACCACATAGTTTCTTTCTCAGCATAAATATAAGCGATTTTATATATGACTCTGGTACTTCTTTCAAAATACAATTTAGCAGACCTCTAAATCAACCGCCGAGAGTTGCCTTCTCTAAGTCACTGTCAGCTTTCGAACTTCTTCCAAATTATATTTTAGCAGGCCTACAAAACACCACCCCATAGTGGCCCTCTCTGGGTGAATGTAAGCGCTCATATATATGACTCTGCTACTTCCAAAATACCGTTTAGTATGCTTACAAACCACCACCCAAAAGTTAAGTTCTCTGAGAGAATGTTAGTGTTCCCAAGTATGACTGTTCCAAATGATGCAAAGTAGAGTTTAGCAGGCTTACAAACTATCTCTCGAAAGTTGCTTCCTCTAGGGGACTGTAAGGTTTCCTATAAAAGACTGTCGAACTTCTTCGAAACTACATTTCAGCACGCCAACAAAACATCACCACATAGTTTTTCTCAGCATAAATGTAAGAGATTTTATATATGACTCTGGTACTTCTTTCAAAATACAATTTAGCAGACCTCAAAATCAACCGCCAAGAGTTGCATACTCTAAGTCACTGTCAGCTTTCGAACTTCTTCCAAATTATATTTTAGCATGCCTACAAAACACCACCCCATAGTTGCTTTCTCTGCGTCCATATAAGCGTTCATATATATGACTCTCGTACTTCTTCCAAACTGGAGTTTAGTATACCTAAAAACCGTCACCACAATTTACCTTTCTCTGAGTGAATGAAGCGTATCCATGTATGCCTCTTTCACTTCATCCAAATTAGAGTTTAGTGGCCCACAAACCACCTCCTGTGAGTTGCATTCTCTAGGTGACTGTAAACTTTCCTATATAAGACTCTCGAACTTCTTCCAAACTACAGTTTAGCATGCCAACAATACAGCGCCCCATCATTGATTTCTCTGAGTGAACATAAGCGTTCCCATATATGACTCTCACTCTTCTTCCAAAATAGAATTTAGCAGACCTACACAACACCCGATGGTTCCAATTCTCTACGTGACTCTAATTTTTCCCACATATGACTCTCGAACTTTCTCCAAACTATAGATTATGATGATTGCATAGGCCACCCCACAGTTGCTTTCTCTGCGTGAATGTAACCGTTCATATATGACTCTCCTTCTTTTAAACTACAGCATTTATTCCTACAAACCATCACGACAACGTTCTTTCTCTGAGTGAATGCAAGCATTCTCACACTTCATCCAAATTACAGTTTAGCAGACCTACCAACAAACTACAGAGAGTTGTTTTTCTCTGTGTCACTGTAATCTTTCTTATGTAAGGCTCTCGAACTTCTTCCAAACCACAGTTTAGCATGCCAACAAAATACGACCCCAGAGTTGCTTTCTCTGCGTGAATGTAAGCATTCGTATATATGAGTCTCCTACTTCCTCCAAAATACAGTTTAGAATGCTTACAAACCACCACCCAAACGTTGCGTTCTCTGAGTGAATGTAAGCGTTCCCATGTTTGACTCTCACAATTGATGCAAATTAGAATTTAGCATGCTTAGAAACAATCTCCCGAGAGTTGCTTTCTCTAGGTGACTGTAATTTTCCCCAGATATGACTCTCGCACTTCCTCCAAACTACAGATTAGCATGCATACATACGCCACCCAACAGTTGCTTTCTCTGCGTGAATGTAACCGTTCATATATATGACTCTCCTACTTCTTCTGAACTACAGTTATTATGCCTACAAACCACCACCCAAACGTTGTGTTCTCTGAGTGAATGTAAGCGTTCCAATGTTTGACTCTCACAATTGCTGCTAGTTAGAGTTTAGCAGGCTTGCAAAGCTCTCCTGAGTGTTGCTTTCTCTAGGTGACTGTAAGCTATCCAAATAACACTCTCGAACTCCTTCCAAACTGCAGTTTTGCATCCCCACAACACATCACCCCATAGTTTCTTTCTACGCATGAATGTAAGCGTTTGTATATAAGACTCTGACACGTCTTTCAAAATACAATTTAGCAGACTGAAAAAATCACCCGCCAAGAGTTGCTTTCTCTAAGTGACTGTCAGCTTTCGAACTTCTTCCAATCTATAGTTTAGCATGCCTGCACTACAGCACCCCATATTTGCTTTCTCTGTGTTAATGTAAGCGTTCGTATTTATGTCTCTCGTACCTCTTCCAAAGTAGAGTTTAGTATGCTCAAAAACGGCCACCCCAACGTTGCTTTCTCTGAGTGAATGTAAGCGTTCCTGTATATGATTTTAACACTTCATTGAAAATAGAGTTTAGCAGGCCTACGAACCACCCCCCGAGAGTTACATCCTCCAAACTATAGTTTAGTAGGCATACAAACATCACTCCATAGTTGCTTTCTCTGCGTGAATGTAACCGTTCATATATATGACTTTCCTACTTCTTCCGAACTACAGTTATTATGGCCACAAACTACAACCCAAACCTTGCGTTCTGAGTGGATGTAAACCTTCTGATATTTGACTTTAACAGTTGGTGCAAATTAGCAGGCTTAGAAACCATCTCCCGAGAGTTGCTCTCTCTAGGTGACTGTAAGCTTTGCTATATAAGATTCTAAACTTCCTCCAAACTATAGTTTAGTAGGCATAAAAACATCACTCCATAGTTGCTTTCTCTGCATGAATGTAAGCGTTCCTATATATGATTCTCGTACTTCCACCAAACTAGAGTTTAGTATGCCTACAAAACACAAGCCCATCCTTGATTTCTCTGAGTCAATGTACGTGGTCCCCAATATGACTCTCTCACTTCTTCCAAAGTAGAGTTTTGCAGGCCTACCGTCCATCCCCCGAAAGTTGGTTTCTATAAATGACTGTACGCTTTCCTATATAACTTCTTCCAAACTAGAGATTAGCATGGGTACAAAAACCCACCCCATAATTGCTTTCTCTGCATGAATGTAAGCATTCCCAAATATCATTTTCCTACTTCTTCCAAACTAGAGTTTAGTATGCCTACAAACCACCACATCATCGTTGCTTTCTCTGAGTGAATGTAACCCTTTCCATATATGACTCTCAATCTTAAACCAAAATAGAATTTAGCACGCCTACATTCCACAACCAGAAATTTGCTTTCCTTAAGAGACTCTAAGCTTTCTTATATGTGATTCTCAAACTTCGTCCAAACTAGAGTTTAGCACGCCTAGAAAACACCACCCCACAGTTGCTTTCTCTGCATGAATGTAAGCGTTTGTATATATGACACTGGTACTTCTTTCAAAATACAATTTAGCAGACCTAAAAATCTACCGCCAAGAGTTGCTTTCTCTGACTGTCTGCTTTCGAACTTCTTCCAAACTATATTTTAGCATGCCAACAAAACACCACCCCATAGTTGCTTTCTCTGCGTCCATATAAGCGTTCATATATATGTCTCTCGTACTTCTTCCAAACTGGAGTTTAGTATACCTAAAAACCGGCACCACAATTTACCTTTCTCTGAGTGAATGAAGCGTATCCATGTATGCCTCTTTCACTTCATCCAAATTAGAGTTTAGCGGCCTACAAACCACTTCCTGTGAGTTGCTTTCTCTAGGTGACTGTAAACTTTCCTATATAAGACTCTCGAACTTCTTCCAAACTACAGTTTGGAATGCCAACAATACAGCGCCCCATCATTGATTTCTCTGGGTGAACATAAGCGTTCCCATATATGACTCTCACTCTTTTTCCAAAATAGAATTTAGCAGACCTACACACCAGCCCCCGATGGTTCCTTTCTCTAAGTGACTCTAATTTTCCCCAGATATGACTCTTGAACTTCCTCCAAACTACAGATTATGATGATTACATACACCACCCCACAATTGCTTTCTCTGCGTGAATGTAACCGTTCATATATGACTCTCCTACTTCTTCGAACTACAGTTGTTATTCCTACAAACCACCACGACAAAGTTCTTTCTCTGAGTGAATGCAAGCGTTCTCACACTTCATCCAAATTACAGTTTAGCAGACCTACCAACAAACTACAGAGAGTTGTTTTCTCTGTGTCACTGTAATCTTTCCTATATAAGGCTCTCGAACTTCTTCCAAACCACAGTTTAGCATGCCAACAAAATACGACCCCAGAGTTGCTTTCTCTGCGTGAATGTAAGCATTCGTATATATGACTCTCCTACTTCCTCCAAAATACAGTTTAGAATGCTTACAAACCACCACCCAAACGTTGCGTTCTCTGAGTGAATGTAAGCGTTCCCATGTTTGACTCTCACAATTGATGCAAATTAGAGTTTAGCATGCTTAGAAACAATCTGCCGAGAGTTACTTTCTCTAGGTGACTGTAAGCTTTCTTATATAAGACTCGCGAACTTCTTCCAAACTACAGTTTAGCATGCCAACGAAACACTGCCCCATCGTTGATTTCTCTGAGTGAACATAAGCGTTCCCACATATGACTTTCTCTCTTCTTCCAAAATAGAATTTAGCAGATCTACAAAACGGCCCCCGATGGTTGCTTTCTCTAAGTGACTGCAATTTTCCCCAGATAAGACTCCCGAACTTCCTCCAAAGTATACATTAACATGCGTACATACGCCACCCATCAGTTGCTTTCTCTGCGTGAATGTAACCGTTCATATATATGACTCTCCTACTTCTTCCAAACTACAGTTATGATGCCTACAAATCACCACCCGAACGTTGTGTTCTCTGAGTGAATGTAAGCGTTCCCATGTTTGACTCTCACAATTGCTGCTAATTAGTGTTTACAGGCTTGCAAAGCTGTCCCGAGTGTTGCTTTCTCTAGGTGACTCTAAGTTATCCTATATAACACTCTCGAACTCCTTCCAAACTGCAGTTTAGCATGCCAACAACACATCACCCCATAGTTTCTTTCTCTGCATGAATGTAAGCGTTTGTCTATATGACTCTGGTACGTCTTTCAAAATACAATTTAGCAGACCTAAAAATCACCCGCCAAGAGTTGCTTTCTGTAAATGACTGTCAGCTTTCGAACTTCCTCCAATCTATAGTTTAGCATGCCTGCACTACAGCACCCCATATTTGCTTTCTCTGTGTTAATGTAAGCGTTCCTGTATATGTCTCTCGTACCTCTTCCAAAGTAGAGTTCAGTATGCTTAAAAACGGCCACCCCAACGTTGCTTTCTCTGAGTGAATGTAAGCGTTCCTGTATATGATTCTAACACTTCATTGAAAATAGAGTTTAGCAGGCCTACGAACCACCCCCGCAAGAGTTGCTTTCTCTAAATGACTGTAAGCATCCCAGATATGACTCTCGAACATCCCCCAAACTATAGTTTAGTAGGCATACAAACATCACTCCATAGTTGCTTTCTCAGCATGAATGTAAGCGTTCCTATATATGATTCTCGTACTTCTTCCAAACTAGAGTTTAGTATGCCTACAAACCACAACCTGATCGTTGATTTCTCTGAGTGAATGTACGCAGTCCCCAAAATGACTCTCCCCCTTCTTCCAAAGTAGAGTTTTGCAGGCCTACAAACCATCCCCTGAAAGTTGGTTTCTATAAATGACGGTACGCTTTCCTATATATTACTCTTTAACTTCCTGCAAAATAGAGATTAGCATGGCTACAAAAAATCCACCCCATAATTGCTTTCTCTGCATGAATGTAAGTGTTCCCATATATCATTCTCCTACTTCTTCCAAACTAGAGTTTAGTATGCCTACAAAACACCACATCATCGTAGCTTTCTCTGAGTGAATGTAAGCCTTCCCATATATGACTCTCACTCTGAAACCAAAATAGAGTTTAGCACGCCTACATTCCACACCAGAGATTTGCTTTCTCTAAGTGACTCTAAGCTTTCTTATATGTGATTCTCAAACTTCGTCCAAACTAGAGTTTAGCATGCCTAGAAAACACCACCCCACAGTTGCTTTCTCTGCATGAATGTAAGCGTTTGTATATATGACTCTGGTACTTCTTTCAAAATACAATTTAGTAGACCGAAAATTGAACCGCCGAGAGTTGCTTTCTCTAAGTGACTGTCTGCTTTCGAACTTCTTCCAAATTATATTTTAGCATGCCTACAAAACACCACCCCATAGTTACTTTCTCTGCATCAATATAAGCGTTCATATATATGCCTCTCTCACTTCATCTAAATTAGAGTGTAGCAGGCCTACAAACCACGCCCCGTGAATTGCTTTCTCTAGGTGACTGTAAACTTTCCTATATAAGAATCTCCAACTTCTTTCAAACTACAGCATGCCAACAAAACACCACACCGTGGTTGCTTTCTCTGAGTGAACATAAGCGTTCCCATATATGACTCACACTCTGTTTCCAAAATAGAATTTAGCAGATCTACAAACCAGCCCAAGATGGTTCCTTTCTCTAAGTGACTGTAATTTTCCCCAGATATGATTCTCGCACTTCCTCCAAACTACAGATTAACATGCATACCTGCGCCACCCCACAGTTGCTTTCTCTGCGTGAATGTAACCGTTCATATATATGACTCTCCTACTTCTTCCCAACTACAGTTATTATGCCTTCAAACCATCACGATAATGTTTCTTTCTCTGAGTGAATGAATGCAAGCGTTCTCACATTTCATCCAAATTAGAGTTTAGCAGGCCTACCAATAAACTTCCGAGAGTTGTTTTCTCTGTGTCACTGTAATCTTTCCTATATAAGACGCTCGAACTTCTTCCAAACCACAGTTTAGCATGCCAACAAAATACGACCCCAGAGTGGCTTTCTCTGCCTGAATGTAAGCGTTCATATATATGACTCTCGTACTTCCTCCAAAATACAGTTTAGAATGCCTACAAACCACCACCCAAACGTTGTGTTCTCTGAATGAATGAAAGCATTCCCATGTTTGACTCTCACAATTGATCCAAAGTAGAGTTTAGCAGGCCAAGAAAGGATCTCCCGAGAGTTGCTTTCTCTAGGTGACTGTAAGCTTTCCTAAATAAGACTCTCCAACTTCTTCCAAACTACAGGTTAACATGCCCACAAAACATCACCCCATAGTTTTTTCTTTGCATGAATGTAAGCATTAGTATATATGACTCTGGTACTTCTTTCAAAATACAATTTAGCAGACCTAAAAATCACCCACCAAGAGTTGCTTTCTCTAAGTGACTGTTCAGGTTTAGAACTTCTTCCAAACTATAGCATGCTTACAAAACACCACCCCGTAGTTGCTTTCTCTTTGTGAATGTAAACGTTCCCAAATATCATTCTCGTACTTCTTCCAAACTATTTAGTATGCCTACAAAAACCAGCCCAATGTTGTTTCTCTGAGGGAATGTAAGCGGTCCCATGTTTGACTCTCACACTTCATCCAAATTAGAGTTTAGCATGTGTACAAACAATCTCCCGAGAGTTGCTTTCCCTAGGTGATGGTAATCATTCCTGTATAAGGTTCTCCAACTTCTTCCAAACTGCAGTTTAGCATGCCTACAAAACCTGACGCTATAAGTGCTTTCTCTGCGTGAATGTAAGTGTTCCTATATAGGACTCTCGTACTTCTTCCAAACTACAGTTTAGTATGCCCTACAAACCACCACCCAAACGTTGTTTTCTCTGAGTGAATGTAAGCGTTCCCATATATGACTCTCACACTTCAACCAAAATAGAGTTTAGCAGGCCTACATTCCACACCCAGAGAGTTGTTTTCTCTACGTGACTGTAAACTTTCCTATATATGACTCTCAAACTTCGTCCAAACTAGAGTTTTGCAAGCCTACAAAACACCACCCCATAGTTGTTTTCGGTGCCGGAATGTAAGCGGCTCTACATGTGATTCTCTTGCTTCTTCCAAATTACAGGTTAGTATGCCTAGGAACCACAACCACGACGTTGCTTTCACTGAGTTCCCATATATTATTCTAACACTTCATTGAAAATAGAGTTTAGCAGGCCTACGAAACACCCCCCGAGAGTTGCTTTCTCTAAGTGACTGTAAGCTTCCCAGATATGACTCTCGAACTTCCTCCAAACTATATTTTAGTAGGCATACAAACATCACTCCATAGTTGCTTTCTCTGCGTGAAGGTAAGCGTTCCTATATACGATTCTCGTACTTCTTCCAAACTAGAGTTGACTATGCCTACAAATCACAATCCCATCGTTGATTTCTCTGAGTGAATGCACGCGGTCCCCAATATGACTCTCCCCCTTCTTCCAAACTGGAGTTTTGCAGGTGTACAAAACATCCCCCGAGAGTTGGTTTCTATGACTGTAACCTTTCCTATATATTACTCCTTAACTTCTTCCAAACTAGAGATTAGCATGGCTACAAAAACGCCACCCCATAATTGCTTTCTCTACGTGAATGTAAGCGTTCCCATATATCATTCTCCCACTTCTTCCAAACTAGAGTTTAGTATGCCTACAAACCACCATGTCGTCGTTGCTTTCTCTGAGGGAATGTAAGCCTTCCCATATATGACTCTCACTCTTAAACCAAAATAGAGTTTAGCAGGCCTACTTTCCACACCCAGAGATTTGCTTTCTCTAAGTGACTGTAAGCTTTCTTATATGTGATTCTCAAACTTCGTCCAAACTAGAGTTTAGCATGCCTATAAAACACCACCCCATAGTTACTTTCAGTGCGTCAAAATGTATGTGTTCCTATATGTGATTCTCGTGCTTCTTCCAAACTGCAGTTTAGTAAGCCTACAAACAACCCCATCGTTGCTTTCTCTGAGGGAATGTAAGCGTTCTCATATATGACTCTCACACTTCAACCAAAACAGGGTTTTGCAGGCCTACAAACCACCCGCCAAGACTTGCTTTTTCAAAGTGGCTGTTACCTTTCCTATATAGGACTCTGGAACTTCTCCCAAGCTAGACTTTAACATGTCTACCTGACACTACTCCGTAGTTGCTCTCGGTGTGTGAATGTAAGCGTTCCTATATATGAGTCTTGTACTTCTTCCTAACTAGCATCTGGCATGCCAAAATAACACTCCCCCATAGTTGCTTTCTTTGAGTCAATGTAAACATTCCTATATATGTCTCTCGCACTTCTTCCAAACTTGAGTTATGTCTACAAACCAATCCCCGACAGCTGTTTTCTCTGAACGAATTTAAGCGTTCCTATATAGGACTATGGCACTTCCTCCAAACTAGAGTTTAGCAAGCCTACACTCCACCCCCGTTCGTTGCTTTCTCTAAGTTACTGTAAGCTTTCCTATACATGGCTCTCGAAATTTTCCAAACTAGAGTTAGCATGCCTACTATACACCTACACATAATTGCTTTGTCTGAGTGAATATAAGCCTTCCTCTATATGACTGTCGCACTTTTTCCAAATTAGAGTGTAGCCAGCCTGGAAAGCACCCCTTATAGTTGCTTTCATTGAGTGAATGTTAACATTCCTATGTATGACTCTCGCAACTTTTCCAATCTAAGATTTTAGCAATGCTACAAATCCCCCGCCGAGAGTTCCTATACATAACTGTCCTCTTTTTCCAAGCTAGAGTTTAGGAAGCCTAGAAACCGTCCCCCCGTAGACGCTTTATGTGAATGTAAGCGTTCCTATATATGACTCTCGCCTTCCTCCAAACTAGAGCTTAGCAAGCCTACAAACCAACTCCCTATAATTGCTTTCTCTGAATGAATGATATCGTTCCTATATAAGACTCTCGAACTTCTTCCAAACCAGAGTTTAACAAGCCAAAAAAGCACCCCCCATAGATGCTTCCTCTAACTCAAAGCTAATATTCCTATATATGATTCAGCTTCTTCATCCAAACTAGAGTAAGGCAAGCCTACAAATCACACACCAATAGTTGCTTTCTATCAGTAAATGTAAGCATCCCTATATATGACTATAGCAATTCTTCCAAACTGGAGTTTAGCAAGCCTCCAGACCCCCGGACCCCACTCCATAGTACCCTGGGCATTGGCGCCTGCCTGTCATGCAGGACATAGGGGCGGACCCTCATCTCAGACACGGCATTGGTGGATTGTAGGCTTTTTTAAGTTTTTGAATTGAAGAAGTCTGAGAATTGGAATTGGGTTTAGGGTAAGGTTAGGTGTTAGGGACTAGGATTAGGTTTAGGGGTTAGGGTTTTAGGTTAGAATTAGGGTTAGGATTACTGTTAGGGTTAGAGATTAGGATTATGTTTAGTGGTTGGGTTTAGGTTTATGGTGAGAGGCAAGAGTAAGGGTCAGGGATTAGGGTTACTGTTAGGAGTTAGATTCAGGGCTTACTAAAGGTTTGGTTTAGAGATAGGGTTAGGGCTTACGTTTAACGGTGTGTGTTAGGGCACGGGCCCTGTCTAATGTACGGGACACTGTGGGTGTGGAGCAAGGCTGGGTCCCCACTTCATCGTACCCTGGGTGTTGGGCTTCAACTGTCACGCAGGACAAAGGCAGAGGCTCATCTCACGCATGGTTAGGATTAAGGTTTAAGTTTAGGGTCAGGGTTGAGGGTTAGGGTGAGGGTTAACAGTTAGAGTTAGGGTAAGGGGGTTAGGGATAGGGTTAGGGTTAAGGGTTAGGAGCTTGGTTCAGGTTTAAGGTTAGCATTAGAGGGTAGGGTTTGTGTAACTGTAGATCAGTGTTGGGTTTAGATCTCTAGGCATTAGGGTAAAGGTTAGGGTTAGGGTTAAGAGTTAGGGTTATGTTTAAAGGTTAGGATTGGGATTAGGCTTAAGGGTTAAGGTTAAGGTTATGGGTTATGACTAAGGATCAACGGTTAGGGTTATTTTTAGGCGTAGGGTTAGGGTAAGGGGTTAAAGTTAGTGTTAGTGTTGTTGGTCGGGTTAAGGTTAGGGTTGGCGTTTCAGAATTAGGGATTAG
Source organism: Eulemur rufifrons (assembly GCF_041146395.1). Taxonomy (NCBI): domain Eukaryota; kingdom Metazoa; phylum Chordata; class Mammalia; order Primates; family Lemuridae; genus Eulemur; species Eulemur rufifrons. The sequence continues at coordinate 1,237,079 of NW_027182815.1, read as the reverse complement.
GTGTTATGTTTATAGCTAGGAGTTAGGGTTAGAATTGCGGTATAGGGCTTGTTCTCAGGGTGTCATGCATTAACGTTAAGATAAGGGGTTAAAGTTAGGGTTACGGTGAGCTTTACCTGTTAAGGTGAGCAGTAGGATCAGGGTTAGGTGTTATGTTCAGGGTGAGGGTTATTTGTTAGGGGTAGTGTTTATACTTAGCATACGGGCCCTGTCTGCACTGGGAGGTGGGCGGGGTTTAGGGGGATGGAATTGTCCCCGGGAACCCACTCTATCGTACGCTGGGTATGGGCTCCTGGGTTTCATGCAGGACACAGTGGCAGAGCCCCCTTTTACTCATGGCATGGGAGGATTGTAGGCTTTCTAAACTCTGAGAAACAAGAAGTCTGAGAATTAGATTTAGGGGTAGGATTATGGTAATGTTTAGGGATGAAGATTAGTGTCAGGGTGGTGTCTTGGGTTAGGGGTTGGGGTTAAAGGTTAGTGTTAGGTTTAACAGTTACAGTTAGGTTTATGGTTAAGTTTCAGGGTTAGGGTTAAGGTTTGGGTTTAGCGTTTGGCACAGGGGAAGACTTCAATGTTAGCTTTATGGTTAAGATTAGGATTAGTGTTAGTGTGAGGGTTAATGGTAAGGGTCAAGATTAATGGTTCAGGTTGGGGTTAGGCTTCGGTTTAGGGTTAGGGGTTAGGGTTAGGCTTAGGGTTAAGGGATAGGATTAGGGTTAAGTGTTGGGCTTAGGGTTAGGGTTTAGTGTTATGGTTATCGTTAAGGATTAGGGTTAGGGTCAGGGTTAAATGTTTGGGTGCGGGTAATGGTTAGGGTCAGGGTTAAGGTTTACGGATAGGGTTAGTGTTAAGGGTTACGGGTAGGTTTAGGGTTCAGGGTTAGAGTTAGCATTAGGGCTTAAGGTTAGGATTAGGTGGTAGGTTACATTTAGGTTTAGATCTAGGCGTTAGAGTAAGGGTTAAGAGATAGGGTAAGGTTTAATGCTTAGGATTAGGGTTAGGGTTTTGGGTTAAAGTAAGTGTTAGGGGTTAGGTTTAAGGATCAAAGGTTAGGGTTATGTTTAGTTGTAGGGTTAGGGATAAGGGATAAGATTGGCGTAAGGGTTTTCCTTACTTTTATGGTTAAGTGTGACGCTTAGATTAAAGGTTAAGTTTAGTGTTAAGGGTTATGGTGAGGGTTAACGGTTATGGTAAAGGTTAAGCGTTAGTGTTAGGGATTAGCGATTAGGGTTTTTGGTAAGTGTTAGGGTTAGGAGTTAGTGTTTTATGAAGGGGTATGGTTAGAATTAGGATTGGGGTTAGTGTTAGGGTTAGGTTTAGGGGTTAGGTTTAGGGTAAAAGGATAGGATTAGGGTTAAGGGTTGGGCTCAGATTTAGGGTTAAAGTTTAGTGTTCGGGTTAATGTTTAGTGTTATGGTCCAGTTTAAGTGTTAGGGTGAGGGTTAACGGTTAGGATTAGGCTTAGAGGTTGGGGATATAGTGAGGGTTCAGTGTTAAGGTTAGGTTTAGGGTTCAGGGTTAGGGTTAGCTTTAGGGGTTATGGTTAGGGTTAGGTGTTAGGTTAGTGTCAGGGTTAGGTCTAGTCGTGAGGGTAAGGTTTAGGGTTAGCTTTAAGAGCTAGGGTTAGGTTTAATGGTTAGGATTAGGATTAAGGTTAAAGGTTAGGGTAAGGCTTAGGGGTTAGGGTGAAGGGTTAAGGGTTTTTGTTAGGCATAGCGTTGGGGTTAGAAGTAAGGGTTACTGTCAGTGTTAGGGTTGTAGGCAGGGTTACGGTTAGGGTTAGCGGTTTAGAATTAGGGTTAGGGATTAGGTGTTCCAGTGATGAATAGGAGATAGGGTGAGAATTAGTGGATAGGGGTTGTTCTCAGGGAATGGGTTATGCACTAACGTTAGGATAAGAGGTTAAAGTTAGGCTCACGGTCAGTTTTACGTGTTAAGGGGAGAAATAGGAACAGGGTTGGGTGTTATGTTCAGGGTGAGGGATATCTGTTACAGGTATTGTTTATGCTTAGCGCACGGGCCCTGTCTGCATTAGGCGGGGGAGGAGGTTCGGGGGCTAGGATTGTCACCAGGATCCCACTGTATCGTCCTCTGGGTATGGGCCCGTGGGTTTCATGCAGGACACCGTGGTAGAGCCTCCTTTCACGCATGGCATGGGAGGATTGCAGGCTTTCTAAACTCTAAGAAAGCAAGAAGTCTGAGAATTAGATTTAGGGTTACGATTATGGTTAGGGTTAAGGATGAAGTTTAGTGTTAGGGTGAGGGCTTAGGGTTAGTGATTAGGGTTAGGGTTAAAGGTTACTCTTAGGTTTAACAGTTACAGTTCGGTTTAGGGTTGAGGTTTACGGTTAGGGTTAAGATGAGGGGTTAGGGTTTGGTATAGGGTTAGGGTTAGGTACAGGGTTAGGGTTAAGTGTTAGAATTAGGGTTGAAGATTAGGATTAGGGTTAGGATTAAAGGTTAGCGTGAGAGTTAACGGTTAGGGTTAAGGTTAAGAGTTAGTGTTAGGGTTTAGGTTTAGGGTTAAGGGTTAGGGTTAGTTTTAGGGTTCGAGTTATGTGTTAGGGTTTGTGTTAGAGGTTAGGGTTTGGTTTACTGTTCAGGGTTAAGGTTACGTTTAGGGGTTAGCATTAGGGTTAAGGATTAGGTTTAGGGTAAGGGTTTAGAGTTAGTGTTCGTCTTTAGGCTCGGGGCTTAGGTTCAGGGTCAGGGGTTAGAGTTGGTGGGAGGGCTTAGATTTAGCGGTCAGTTTAAGGGCACAGGAGCTGTTTAATCTATGGTGAGAGGGGTCTATTCGGAGTCACCACAAAGCACAACATCATTCCCTGGGCCCTGGGACAAGACCTACATGCAGGACTCAGGCGGAGCCTCATCTCACACATGGCATGGCTGTATTTTAGGCTTGCTTCACTCTGGGAATGGAAGTAGTGTGAGAATTAGGGTTAGGGTTGGGGTTAGGGGTTGCAAGTTAGGGGTTAGGTTTTGACTCAGGGTTAGGTGGTAGGGATTAGTGGTTAGGGTTAGAGTTAGTGTTACGGGTTAAGTGTTAAGTCTGCTTTAGGGGGCCATGGTAAGTTTTAGGTTTGGAGTTAGCGTTAGGGTTAGGGTTTAGGGTTAAGGGATAGGGTTAGGGTTAAGGGTTAGGCTTAGGTTTCGGGTTCAGGTTTAGGGTTAGGGTCAGGGTTAAGGTTTAGGGTGAGGGTGAAGAGTTAGGGTTAGGGTTACGGGATTAGGGATAGGTTTAGGGTTAAGGGTCAGGTGTATGGTTCAGGTTTAAGGTTAGCATTAGGGGGTTAGCGTTAGTGTTACCTGTAGGTCAGTGTTGGGGTTAGATCTCTAGGCATTAGGGTAAAGGTTAGGGTTAGGGTTAATTGTTAGGGTTATGTTTAATGGTTAGGATTGGGATTAGGGTTAAGGGTTAGGGTTAAGGTTAGGGGTTATGACTAAGGATCAATGGTTAGTGTTATTTTTGGGCATAGGTTTAGCATAAGCGGTTAGGGTTAGCGTTAGTGTTGTTCATAGCGTTAAGGTTAGGGTTGGCGTTTCACAATTAGGGATTAGGTGTTATGGTTATGGCTAGGAGTTAGGGTTAGAATTACGGTATAGGGCTTGTTCTAGGATGTCATGCATTTACCTTAAGATAAGGGGTTAAAGTTAGGGTTACGGTGAGCTTTACCTGTTAAGGTGAGCAGTAGGATCAGGGTTAGGTGTTATGTTCTGGGTTAGGCTTATGGGTGAGGGGTAGGGTTTATCCTTAGGGCACGGGCCCTGTATGCACTAGGAGGCGAAGTTAGGGATCTGTGATGGTCGCTGGGAACCCACTCTATCGTACGCAGTGTATGGGCCTCTGGGTTTCATGCAGGACACTGTGGCAGAGCCGGCTTTCATGCATGGCTTAGTAGGATTGTAGGCTTTCAAAACTCTGAGAAAGCAAGGAGTCTGAGAATTAGATTTTGGGTTAGGATTACGGCACGGTTTAGGGATGAAGATTAGTGTTAGGGAGAGGGCTTAGGGTTAGGGGTTAGGGTTAGGTTTAGGGTTGTTGGTAGGGTGAAGGTTAGGGTTGACGTTTTAGAATTAGGGATGAGGTATTACGGTTATGACTATGGTTTAGGATTAGAATTATAGGATAGGGCTTCTTCTCAAGGTGTTATGCATTCACGTTAAGTTAAGGGGCTAAGTTAGGGTTACGGAGAGGTTTATGTTTTAAGCTGAGCAATAGGATCAGGGCTAGGTATTATGTTCAGGGTGAGGGTTATCTGTTAGGGGTAGTGTTTATACTTAGCGTACGGGCTCTGTCTGCACTGGGCAGGGGGCGGGGGTTAGGGGGATGGGATTGTCGCCGAGAACCCACTCTACCGTACGCTGGTTATGGGCTCCTGGGTTTCATGCAGGACACAGTGGCAGAGCCCCCTTTTACTCATGGCATGGGAGGATTGTAGGCTTTCTAAACTCTGAGAAACAAGAAGTCTGAGAATTAGATTTAGGGGTAGGATTATGGTAATGTTTAGGGATGAAGATTAGTGTCAGGGTGGGGTCTTAGGTTAGGGGTTGGGGTTAAAAGTTAGTGTTAGGTTTAACAGTTACAGTTAGGTTTACGGTTAAGTTTCAGGGTTAGGGTTAAGGTTTGGGTTTAGCGTTTGGCACAGGGGTAGGCTTCAGTGTTAGCTTTATGGTTAAAGATTAGGATTAGTGTTAGTGTGAGGATTAATGGTAAGGGTCAAGATTAATGGTTCAGGTTGGGGTTAGGCTTAGGTTTAGGGTTAGGTGTTAGGGTTAGGCTTAGGGTTAAGGGATAGGATTAGGGTTAAGTGTTGGGCTTAGGGTTAGTGTTTAGTGTTAGGGTTATCATTAAGGATTAGGGTTAGGGTCAGGGTTAAATGTTTGGGTGCGGGTAATGGTTAGGGTCAGGGTTAAGGTTTACGGATAGGGTTAGTGTTAAGGGTTACGGGTAGGTTTAGGGTTCAGGGTTAGAATTAGCGTTAGGGCTTAATGTTAGGATTAGGTGGTAGGTTACATTTAGGGTTAGATCTAGGCGTTAGAGTAAGAATTAAGAGATAGGGTTAGGTTTAATGCTTAGGATTAGGGTTAGGGTTTGGGGTAAAAGTAAGTGTTAGGGAAAAGGTTTAAGTATCAAAGGTTAGGGTTATGTTTAGCTGTAGTGTTAAGGTTAGGGATAAGGGATAAGATTGGCATAAGGGTTTTCCTTACTGTTAGGGTTAAGGGTTACGCTTAGATTAAAGGTTAAGGTTAGGGTCAGTGTTAAGGGTTTGGGTGAGTGTTAACGGTTACGGTAAAGGTTAAGCGTTAGTGTTAGGGATTAGCGATTAGGGTATTTGGTAAGTGTTAGGGTTAGGACTTAGTGTTTTATGAAAGGTTATGGTTAGAATTAGGATTGGGGTTAGTGTTAGGGTTAGGGTTAGGGTAAAAGGATAGGATTAGGGTTAAGGGTTGGGCTCAGGGTTAGGGTTAAATTTTAGTATTAGGGTTAATGTTTAGTGTTATGGTCCACTGTAAGTGTTAGGGTGAGGGTTAACGGTTAGGATTAGGCTTAGAGGTTGGGGATATAGTGAGGGTTCAGTGTTAGGGTTAGGTTTAGGGTTCAGGGTTAGGGTTAGCTTTAGGGGTTACGGTTAGGTGTTAGGTTACTGTCAGGGTTGGGTCTAGTCGTGAGGGTAAGGTTTAGGGTTAGCTTTAAGAGCTAGGGTTAGGTTTAATGGTTAGGATTAGGATTAAGGTTAAAGGTTAGGGTAAGGCTTAGGGGTTAGGGTGAAGGGTTAAGGGTTTTTGTTAGGCATAGCGTTGGGGTTAGAAGTAAGGGTTACTGTCAGTGTTAGGGTTGTAGGCAGGGTTACGGTTAGGGTTAGCGGTTTAGAATTAGGGTTAGGGATTAGGTGTTCCAGTGATGAATAGGAGATATGGTGAGAATTAGTGGATAGGGGTTGTTCTCAGGGAATGGGTTATGCACTAACGTTAGGATAAGAGGTTAAAGTTAGGCTCACGGTCAGTTTTACGTGTTAAGGGGAGAAATAGGAACAGGGTTGGGTGTTATGTTCAGGGTGAGGGATATCTGTTACAGGTATTGTTTATGCTTAGCGCACGGGCCCTGTCTGCATTAGGCGGGGGAGGAGGTTCGGGGGCTGGGATTGTCACCAGGATCCCACTGTATCGTACTCTGGTTATGGGCCCGTGGGTTTCATGCAGGACACAGTGGTAGAGCCTCCTTTCACGCATGGCATGGGAGGATTGCAGGCTTTCTAAACTCTAAGAAAGCAAGAAGTCTGAGAATTAGATTTAGGGTTAGGATTATGGTTAGGGTTAAGGATGAAGTTTAGTGCTAGGGTGAGGGCATAGGGTTAGGGATTAGGGTTAGGGTTAAAGGTTACTCTTAGGTTTAATGGTTACAGTTCAGTTTAGGGTTGAGGTTTACAGTTAGGGTTAATATGAGGGGTTAGTGTTTGGTATAGGGTTAGGGTTAGGTACAGGGTTAGGGTTAAATGTTAGGTTTAGGGTTGAAGATTAGGATTAGGGTTAGGATTAAAGGTTAGTGTGAGAGTTAACGGTTAGGGTTAAGGTTAAGAGTTAGGGTTAGGGTTTAGGTTTAGGGTTAAGGGTTAGGTTTAGTTTTAGGGTTAGAGTTATATGTTATGGTTTGTGTTAGAGTTTAGGGTTAGGTTTACTGTTCACGGTTAGGGTTACGTTTAGGGGTTAGCATTAGGGTTAGGGATTAGGTTTAGGGTAAGGGTTTAGAGTTAGTGTTGGGCTTTAGGCTCGCAGCTTAGGTTCAGGGTCAGGGGTTAGGGTTGGTGGTAGGGCTTAGATTTAGCGGCCAGTTTAAGGGCACAGGACCTGGTTAATCTACGGTGAGAGGGGTGCGGTCGGAGTCACCACGAAAGCACAACATCATTCCCTGGGCCCTGGGACAAGACCTACATGCAGGACTCAGGCGGAGCCTCATCTCACACATGGCATGGCTGTATTGTAGGCTTGCTTCACTCTGGGAATGGAAGTAGTGTGAGAATTAGGGTTAGGGTTGGGGTTAGGGGTTTCGAGTTAGGGGTTCGGTTTCGAGTCAGGGTTAAGTGGTAGGGATTAGTGATTAGGGTTAGAGTTAGTGTTATGAGTTATGTGTTAAGTCTGGTTAGGGGGCCAGGGTAAGGTTTAGGTTTGGAGTTAGCGTTAGGGTTAGGCGTTAGGGTTAAGGGATAGGGTTAGGGTTAAGGGTTAGGCTTAGGGTTAGGGTTCAGGTTTAGGGTTAGGGTCAGGGTTAAGGGTTAGGGTCAGGGTTAACAGTTAGGGTTAGGGGGTTAGGGATAGGTTTAGGGTTAAGGGTCAAGGCTATGGTTCAGGTTTAAGGTTAGCATTAGGGGGTTAGCGTTAGTGTTAACTGTAGGTCAGTGTTGGGTTTAGATCTCTAGGCATTAGGGTAAAGGTTAGGGTTAGGGTTAATTGTTAGGGTTATGTTTAATTGTTAGGATTGGGATTAGCGTGAAGAGTTAGGGTTAAGGTTAGGGGTTATGACTAAGGATCAACGGTTAGGGTTATTTTTATGTGTAGGGTTAGCGTAAGGTGTTAGGGTTATTGTTAGTGTTGTTCGGAGGGTTAAGGTTAGGGTTGGCGTTTCACAATTAGGGATTAGGTGTTATGGTTATGGCTAGGAGTTAGGGTTAGAATTACGGTATAGGTCTTGTTCTCAGGGTGTCATGCATTAACGTTATGATAAGGGCTTAAAGTTAGGGTTACGGTGAGCTTTACCTGTTAAGGTGAGCAGTAGGATCAGGGTTAGGTGTTATGTTCTGGGTTAGGGTTATGGGTTAAGGGTAGGGTTTATCCTTAGGGCACGGGCCCTGTATGCACTAGGAGGCGAAGTTAGGGATCTGTGATGATCCCTGGGAACCCATTCTTTAGTACGCAGTGTATGGGCCTCTGGGTTTCATGCAGGACACTGTGGTAGAGCGGGCTTTCATGCATGGCTTAGTAGGATTGTAGGCTTTCAAAACTCTGAGAATTAGATTTTGGGTTAGGATTACGGCACGGTTTAGGGATGAAGATTAGTGTTAGGGTGAGGGCTTAGGGTTTGGGGTTAGGGTTAGGGGTAGGGTTCATCGTTAGGGTTACGTTTAGGCAGTAGGGTTATGGGTTAGGAATAGGGTAAGGGTTTAATGTTAGTGTTGGGCGTTAGGGTCAGGTCTTAAGTTTAGGGTTAGGGGTTAGTGTTAGAGTTAGTGTTAGGGCTTAGATTTAGAGGTTATTTTAAGGGCACAGGACCTGTGTAATCTATGGTGAGAAGTGTGCGGAATGGGTCATCGCCACACCACACCATCGTACCCTAGGCCTTGGGCCCAGACCTACATGTAGGTCTCAGGCAGAGCCTCTTCTCACGCATGGCATGGTTTTATTGTAGGCTTGGCTAACTCTGAGAATGGAGGAAGTGTGAGAATTATGGTTATGATTAGGGTTAGGTGTTTGGGGTTAGGGGTTAGTGTTCGAGTGAGGGTTAGGGGTTAGGGATTAGGGGTTAGGGTTAATGTTAGCATTAGGGGTTAACGGTTAGGGTTGGGTTAGGGACTAGGGTTAGATTTAGGGTTGGGGTAGGGTTAGGGTTAGGGGTTAGGGTTAGGGTTAAGGGATAGGATTAGGGTTAAGGGTTAAGGCTTAGGGTTAGCATTAAGGGATGGCTTAGGGTTAAGGGTTAGGGTTATGGTCCGAGTTAAGGGTTAGGATGAGGGTTAACAGTTAGGGTTATAAGTTAGGGATAGTGTTAGGATTAAGGTCTAGGGTTAGGGTTAGAGGTAGTTTTACTGCTAAGATTAGGTCTAGGCATTAAGGTAAGGGTTAGTGTTAGGATTAGGTTTAATTGTTAGGATTAGGATCAGAATTAAGGGTTAGGCTTAGGGTTAGGGGATAGGGTTAGAGTTTAGGGTAAACTTTTAAGGTTATGTTTAGGGATAAGGTTAGGGTTAGCGTTTAAGGTTAGGGTTAGTATTAGGGTTGTTTGTAGGGTTAAGGTAATGTTTAGTGGTTAGAATTAGGGTTAGGGATTAGGGGTTACTGTTATGGCTAGGAGTTTGGGTTAGTATTAAGTGATAGGGGTTGTTCTTAGCATAAGTGTTATGCATTAACGTTAGAATAAGTGGTTAAAGTTAGGTTTACGGTGAGGTTTATGTGTTAAGGTGAGCAATAGGATCAGGGTTAGAATTATGAGTGAGGGGTAGGGTTTTGCTTAGGGTATGGGCCCTGTCTGCCCTAGGAGTGGGATTGAGGGGGATGCGATTGTCACCAGAAACCCACTCTATCGTATGCAGGGTATGGGCCCATGGGTTTCTTGTAGGACACTCTGGCAGAGCCTGATTTCACGCATGGTAAAGGAGGATTGTACGCTTTCCAATCTCTAAGAAAGTAAGAAGTCTGAGAATTAGATTTAGGGTTAGGATTATCGTTATGGTTAGGGATGAAGTTTAATCTTAGGGTGAGGGCTTCGGGTAAGGGGATAGGGTTAGTTATAGGGTTAAAAGTTACTGTTAGGTTTAACAGTTACAGTTAGACTTAGGGTTTAGGTTTAGGGTTAGGGTTAAGCTTAGGGGTTACGGTTTGGTACAGGGTTAGGGTTAAGTGTTAGGGTTAGGGTTAAAGATCATGACTAGGGTTAGAGTTAAGGGTTAGTTTGAGTGTTAACAGTTAGGGTTAAGGATAACTTTTCGGGTTAGGGGTTAGGATTAGTGTTCGGGCTGAGATTTAGCGGTTAGTTTAAGGGCACAGGACCTGTTTAATCTATGGTGAGAGTGGTGCACAGGGTCGCTGCGACACGACACCACCATACGCTGGGCCTTGGGCCAAGACCTACATACAGGGCTCAGGTGGAGCCTCTTCTCACGCATGACATGGCTGTATTGTAGGCTTGGTTAACTCTGAGAATGGAAGAAGTGTGAGAAATCGGGTTAGGGCTGGCTGTAGGTGTTTTTAACCCCTAACCCTAACACTAACCCCAAGGTTAAATCTAACCGTAACCCTTACGCCAACCCTAACCCTAACCCTAACCCCTCTCACTGTAGAATAAACAGGTCCTGTGCCCTTAAACTAACCGCTAAATCTAAGCCCTAACATCAACCCTAACCTCTGACCCTAAACCTAAGCCCTGAGCCTAAAGCCCAACACTAACTCTAAACTCTTACCCTAAAGCTAATCCCTAACCCTAATGCTAACCCCTAAACATAACCCTAACTGTGAACCCTAAACCTAACCCTAACCTCGAGCGCTAACCATAGCACTTAACTCTAACCCTAAACCTAACATGAACCCTTAATCCTAACACTAACCCTAACCCTAACTCTTAACTTTAACCCTGACTGTTAACCCTCACACTAACCTTTAAACCTAACCTTAATCGTAATCTTTAACCCTAAACCTAATATTTAACCCTAATCCTGTACCAAACCCTAAACCCTAACCTTAAACCTAACCGTAAACCTTAACCCTGAACCTAACTGTAACGGTTAAAACTAAGAGTAACCTGTAACGCTACCCGTAACCCCTAACTCTAAGCCTTCACCCTAACACTAACCTTGATCCTTAACCCGAACCCTAACCCTAACCCTAAATCTAATTCTCAGTCTTCTTGCTTTCTTAGAGTTTAGAAAGCCTACAATCCTCCCATTCCATGCGTGAAAGGAGGCTCTTCCACTGTGTCCTGAATGAACCGCTGGGGCCCATAACCAGAGTACGATAGAGTGGGTTCCTGGTGACAATCCCAGCCCCCTAACTCCCGCCCCCCGCCTAATGCAGACAAGGCCGGTGTCCTAAGCATAAACTCTACACCTCACCCAAAACTCTAACCCTGAAAATAACGTTTAACCCTGATTCTATTGCTCACCTTAGAATGTAAACCTCACTGTAACCTGAACTTTAACCTCTTATCCTAACGTTAATGCATAACACTTACCCTGAGAATAACCCCTATCCCATAATTCTAACCCTATCTCCTAGTCATAACTGTAACAACTAATTCCTAACCCTAATTCTAAACCACTAACACTAACTGTTACCCTACGTAGTTACTGTTACGGTAACCTACTGTTACCCTAACACTGAACCTAACCCTTACTCCTAACGCCAAAGCTATGGCTAAAAATAATGCTAACCCTTGACCCTTTACCCTAACTCCTAACCCTAATCCTAATCCTAACCACTAAACCCAAACTTAGCTCTTAACCCTAACCCTAAACCTTACCCTGACGCCTAGACCTAACACTAACACTAAACTAACACCTAACCCTAATCATAACCCCTAAAGCTAACCCTAACCCTGAACCCTAAACCTAACCCTAACACTTAATACTAACTATATCCCTAACCCCTAACCCTAACCCTAACCGTTAACCCTCACCCTAACCCTTAAACCGGACCCTAACACTAAATCTTAACCCTAACACTAAATTTTAACCCTAAACCTACGCCCAACCCTTAACCATAATCCTATCCCTTAACCCTAAACCTAACCCCTAACCCTAAACCTAACACTAACCCCAATCCTAATTCTAACCATAGCCCTTAATACATCACTACGCCTAACCCCTAACCCTAACCCCTAATGCTAACCCTAACACTGAACCCTAAACCTAACCCTATCCCTAACCCTTAAACATAACTCTATCCCTAACCAATAATCCTAAGCCTAATCTTTAACCCTCACCCTAGAGCTTAACTCGAACCGTAACCCTAAGCCTAAACCCCAACCCTAACACTTAACACAAACCCTAAGCCTTAACACTTAACCCCAATCCTATCCTTTAACCCTAACACTAACCCTGATGCCTAATCCTAACCCTAACACTAACCCCAACCATAAATCTAACCCTAGCCCCTAACGCAAAACTAACCCCTAACCCCTAACCCTAACACTAACCCTAAATCCTAGTCCCTAACCACTAAACCTCACTTGAACCCTAACCCCTAACACCAAACCCTTAACCCTAACCATAACCCTATTTCTCACACTACTTCCATTCTCAGAGTTAACCAAGCTTAAAATACAACCATGCAATGCGTGAGTAGAGTTTCTGCATGAGTCCTGCAAGTAGGTCTGGGCCAAAGGCCCAGGATCCGATGGTGTGGTGTCGCATGGAAACATTCTGCACCCTTCTCACCATAGATTACACAGGTCCTGTACCCTTAAACTAACCGCTAAATCAAAGCCCAAACACTGACCCTAACCCCTAACCCTAAACCTAAGCCCTGACCCTAATGCCCAACACTAACACTAAACGCTTACCCTAAACCTAACCCCTAAATGTAACCTTAACCATGAACCCTAAACCTAACCCAAACCCCTAACCCTAACCATAACACTTAACTCTAACCCTAAACCTAACATGAGCACTTAACCCTAACCCTAACCCATAACCCTAACACTTAACCTTAACCCTAACCGTTAACCCTCACACTAAACCTTAACCCTAACCCTAATCCTAATCTTTAACCCTAAACCTAGCACTTAACCCTTACCCTGTACCAAAACCTAACCCCTAATCTTAACCCTAACCGTAAACCTTAAAGCTTAACCCTAAACCTAACTGTAACTGTTAAACCTAACACTAACCTTTAACCCTGACCCTAACCAAAACCCCTAACCCTAAGCCCTCACCATAACGGTAACCTATATTGCTAACCCTAACCCTAATCCTAGCCCTAAATTTAATTCTCAGACTTCTTGCTTTCTCAGAGTTTACAAAGCCTACAATCCTCCCAGGCCATGTGTAGAAGGAGGCTCGGCCACTGTGTCCGGCATGAAACCAGGGGGCCCATACCCAGCATATGATAGAATGGCTTCTGGCATCTATCCCAGCCCCCTAAGCCCCCTCCTAGAGCAGGGAGGGCTCGTGATATAAGCATAAACACTACCCCTCACCCATAACCCTAACCCTGAACATCACAGCTCACCCTGATACTATTGCTCACCTTAACACATCAACCTCACCATAACTCTAACTTGAACCCGTTATCCTAACGTTAATGCATAAGACTTACCCTAAGAACAACCCCTATCCCTTAATTCTAACCCTAACTCCTAGCCACAATTATAACACCTAATCCCTAAGGCTAATTCAAAACTGCTAAACATTACCTTACCCCTACAAACAACCCTAACACTAACCCTAACCCTAACCGCTAACCCTAACCGTACACCTAAAAATAACCGTAACACTTGACACTTAACCCTAACCCCTAACCTTAACCCTAACCCTTAACCTTGATCCTAATCCTAACAATTAAACCTAACCCTAACTCTTAAGCCTAACACTAACACGTACCCTAACGCCTAGACCTAACCCTAAGAGTAAACGTAACCCCTAACCCTAACCCTAATCCCTAATGCTAACCCTAACACTGAACCCTAATCCTAAGCCTTAAACCTAACTCTATCCTTAAGCCATAAGCCTAGCCCTAACTGTTAACCCCACACTAACCCTTAACTCGAACTGTAACCCTAACCCTTAAAACTAAACCTAACACTTAACGCTAACCCTAAGCCTTAACGCTTAACCCTTATCCTATCCCTTAACCCTAACCCTAACCCCTAATGCTAACCATAACCCCACCATAAATCTAACCCTAGCCCCTAACCCAACCCTAACCCCTAAACCCTAACCCTATCACTAAACCCAACACCTACTCCCTAACCCCTAATCCTCACTCGAAGCTTAAGCCCTAACCCTAAGCCCTCTCCCTGACTAATCTTCATTCCTAACTCTAACCATAATCCTAACCCTAAATCTAATTCTCAGACTTCTTGCTATCTCAGAGTTTTAAAAGCCTACAATTCTCCAAAGCCATGCGTGAAAGCTGGCTCTACCACAGTGTCCTGCATGAAACCCAGGAGCCCATACTCTGTGTACAATAGAGTGGGTTCCTGGGGACAATCACGGCCCCCTAACTCCCCCTGCTAGTGCTGACAGGGCCTATGCCCTAAGCAAAAACCCTGCACCTCACCCATAACCCTAACCCTGAACATAACACCTAACCCTGATGTTATTGTTCACCTTAACACGTAAACCTCACTGTAACCCTAACTTTAACCCCCTATCCTAATGTTATTGAATAACACTTACCCTAAGAACAAACCCTATCCCTTAATTCTAAGCCTAACTCCTAGCATAACCGTAACACCTAATCCCTAACCTTAATTCTCAACTGTTAAACTTTACCTTCACCCTACAAACAACCCTAACACTAACCCTAACTCTAACCGCTAACCCTAACCCTAACCATTACACTGATCATAATCCTAACAATTAAACCTAACCCTAATTCTTAACCCTAACACGAACCATTACCATAATGCCTAGACCTAACCCTAACTGTAACCCTAACCCCTAACCCTAACCCTAACCGCTAATGCTAACCCTAACCCCGAACCCTAAACCTAACCCTAACCCTATCCCTTAAACCTATTACTATCCCTAAACCATTACCCTAATCGCAACTGTTAACCCTCACTCTCACCCTTAACTTGGACCGAAACCCTAACCCTTAACCCTAACCTTAACCCTTACTGCTAATCTTAAGCCTTCACCCTTTACCTTAATCCTATCTCGTAAGCCTAACCCTAAGGCTGACCCCTAACCCGCCCGAACATTAACCCTAACCCTAAATCTAACGCTAGCCCCTTACAAAAACCTAACACCTAACCCCTGACACACTAATCCTAACTTCTAATTCCTAACAGCTAAACTTCACTCAAACCCTAACCTCTAACCCTAAACACATAACCCTAACCATAACCCTAATTCTCACACTTCCTCCGTTCTCAGAGTTGACCAAGCCTACAATAGAGCCATGCCACAAATGAGAAGAGGCTCTGCCTGAGTCCTGCATGTAGGTCTGGGCCCGAGGCCCAGGTACGATGGTGTGGTGTTGAGGCGACCCAGTCTGCACCCTTCCCACCATAGATTAAACAGAGCATGTGCCCTTAAACTAACCACTAAATCTAAGCCCTAACACTAAACCTAAATCCTAACCCTAAACCTCGGCCCTTATCTTAACGCCCAACAGTAACACTAAACACTCACCCTAAACTTAACCCGTAACCCGAACCCCTAAATGTAACCCTAACCATGAACCCTAAACCTAACCCTAACCTCTAGCCATAACCATAACACTTAACTCTAACCCTAAACGTTACACGAAGCCTTATTCCTAACCCTAACCCCAACCGTAACACTTAATCTTGACCCTTACCATTAACCCTCACACTAACCCTTAACCCTAACCCTAATCCTAATCTTTAACCATAAACCTAACACTGAAGCCTAACCCTGTGCCAAACGCTAAAACCAAACCTTAACCCTAACCCTGAAACTTAACCGTAAACGTAACTGTAACTATTAAAAATAACACTAACCTTTAACGCTAACCCCTAACCCTCAGAGGCCACCCTAACACTAATCTTCCTCTCTAAACATTACCATAATCCTACCCCTAAATCTAATTCTCAGACTTCTTGCTTTCTCAGAGTTAAGAAAGCCTACAATCCTCCCATGCCATGAGTAAAAGGGGGCTCTTCCACTGTGTCCTGCATGAAACCCAGGAGCCCATACCCAGCGTATGATAGAGTGCGTTCCCGGGGACAATCCCATCCCTCTAACCCCCGCCCCCCACCCAGTGCAGACAGGGACCGTACGCTAAGTATAAACACTATCCCTAACAGATAACCCTCACCCTCAATATAAAACCTGACCCTGAACCTATTGCTCACCTTAAAACATAAACCTCTCCGAAACCCTAACTTATCCCCTTATCTTAACATTAATGTATAACACCCTGAGAAGAAGCCCTATCCCATAATTCTAAATCTAATCCCCAGCCATAACCCTAACACCTCATCCCTAATTCTAAAATGCCAACCCTACCTTCACCCTACCAACAACCCTAACCCTAACCCTAAACACTTACCCTAACCCTACGCCTAAAAATAACCCTAACCATTGATCCTTAGTCATAACCCCTAAACCTTAACCCTAACCCTTCATGCTAATCCCAATCCTAACCATTAAACATAACCCTACTTAACCCTACCGCTAACCTCTACCCTAATGCCTAGATATCTAACCCCAACACTGACCTACACTTAACACTAATCCTAACCCCAAATCCTAACCTTAAAGCTGAACCATAAACCTAACCCTTAACCCTAACCCTATCCCTAACCCCCTAACCCTAACCCTAACTGTTAAGCCTCACCCTAACATTAACCCTGACTCTAACCCTATCCCTTAACCCTAACCCCTAACCCTAACGCTAACTCCAACCCTAAACCTAACCCTGGCCCCCTAACCCAGACTTAACACCTTACCCCTAACACAAACTCTAACCCTAACCACTAATCCCTAGCACCTGACCCTGACTCGAAACCTAACCCCTAACTCGAAACCCCTAAACCCAAACCTAACCCTAATTCTCACACTACTTCCATTCCCAGAGTGAAGCAAGCCTACAATACAGCCATGCCATGTGTGAGATGAGGCTCCGCCTGAGTCCTGCATGGAGGTCCTCTACCAAGGCCCAGGGAATGATGTTGTGCTTTCGTGGTGACTCAGACCACACCCCTGTCACCGTAGATTAACCAGGTCCAGTGCCCTTAAACTGACCGCTAAATCTAAGCCCTACCACCAACCCTAACCCCTGACCCTGAACCTAAGCCCCGAGCCTAAAGCCCAACACTAACTCCAAACACTTACCCTAAACCTAATCCCTATCCCTAATGCTAAACCCTAAACCTAACCCTAACCGTGAACAGTAAGCCTAACCCTAACCTCTAACACAAATCCTAACACATAACTCTAACCCTAAAACTAACCCTAACCCTTAACCCTGAACCTAAACCCTAACCCTATCCCTTAACCTTAACCTTAACCGTTAACTCTCATGCTAACCTTTAATCCTAAGCCTAATCCTAATCTTCAACCCTAAACCTAACACAACCCTAACCCTGTACCAAACCCTAACCCCTCATCTTAACCCTATCCACAAACCTCAACCCTAAAACGAACTGTAACCGTTAAACCTAACAGTAACCTTAAACCGTAACCCTAATCTGTAACCCTATCCCCTCACCATAACACTACACTTCATCCTGAACCCTAACCATAATCCTAACCCTAAATCTAATTCTCAGACTTCTTGCTTTCTTAGAGTTTAGAAAGCCTGCAATCCTCCCATGCCATGTGGGAAAGGAGGCTCTACCACTGTGTCCTGCATGAAAACCACGGGCCTATACACAGAGTCTGATACAGTGGGTTCCCGGTGACAATCCCAGCCCCCTAACCTCGCCCCAGCTGAATGTAGACAGGGCCCGTGCGCTAAGCATAAACAATACCTTTAACAGATAACCCTAACCCTGAACATAGCACCTAACCCTGTTCCTATTTCTCCCCTTAACACATAAACCTCACCGTGAGCCTAACTTTAACCTCTTATCCTAACGTTAATGCATAACCCATTTCCTGAGAACATCCCCTATCCAATAATTCTAACCCTATCTCCTAGTCATAACTGTAACACCTAATCCCTAACCCTAATTCTCAACCGCTAAGCCTAACCGTAACGCTGCCTACAACCCTAACACTGACAGTAACCCTTACTTCTAACCCCAACGCTATGCCTAACAAAAGCCCTAACCCTTCACCGTCACCCTAATCCCTACGCATTACCCTAACCCTTAACCGTAATCCTAATCCTAACCATTAAACCTAACCCTAGCTCTTAAAGCTAACCCTAAACCTTACCCTCCCGACTAGACCTAACCCTGACACTAACCTAACACCTAACTCTAGCCATAACCCCTAAAGCTAACCCTAACCCTGAACCCTAAACCTAACCCTAACACTGATCCTTCACTATATCCCTAACCCCTAAGCCTAATCCTAACTGTTAACCCTCACCCTAACACTTAAACTGGACCATAACACTAAACATTAACCCTAACACTAAACTTTAACCCTAACCATAAGCCCAACACTTAACCCTAATCCTATCCCTTAACCCTAAGCCGAACCCTAAGCCCTAACCCTAAACCTAACCCTAACCCCAACCCTAACCCTTAATCTTGACCCTTACCATTAACCCTCACACTAACCCTAATCCTAATCTTTAACCATAAAGCTAACACTGAAGCCTAACCCTGTGTCAAACGCTAAACCCAAACCTTAACCCTAACCCTCAAACTTAACCATAAACCTAACTGTAACTGTTAAACCTAACACTAACCTCTAACGCTAACCCTTAACCCTAAGACCCCACCTTAACACTAACCCTAACCCTAAACATTATCATAATCCTACCCCTAAATCTAATTCTCGGACTTCTTGCTTTCTTAGAGTTTAGAAAGCCTAAAATCCTCCCATGCCATGAGTAAAAGGGGGCTCTGCAGCTCTCTCTTGCATGAAACCAGGAGCCCATACCTAGCGTATGATAGAGTGGGTTCCCGGGGAAATCCCATCCCCGTAACCCCAGCCCCCCGCCCAGTGCAGACAGAGCCTGTACGCTAAATATAAACACTACCCCTAACAGATAACCCTCACCCTGAACATAGCACCTGACCCTGATCCTATTGCTCACCTTAAAACATAAACCTCCCCGTAACCCTAACTTATCCCCTTATCTTAACGTTAATGCATAACACACTGAGAAGGAGCCCTATCCCATAATTCTAATCCTAACCCCTAGCCATAACCGTAACACTTCATCCTTAATTCTAAAATGCCAACCCTAACCTTCACCCTACCAACAACCCTAACCCTAACCCTAATCCCTAACCCTAAGCCCTCACCCTATCACTAATCCTCGTCCCTAAACCGTACCATAATACTAACTCTAAATCTAACTCTCAGACTTCTTCCTTTCTCAGAGTTTTGAAAGCCTACAATCCTACTAAGCCATGCATGAAAGCCCGCTCTGCCACAGTGTCCTGCATGAAACCCAGAGGCCCATACACTGCGTACGATAGAGTGGGTTCCCAGCGACCATCACAGACCCCTAACTTCGCCTCCTAGTGCATACAGGGCCTGTGCCCTAAGCACAAACCCTACCCCTCACCCATAACCCTAACCCGAAACATAACACCTGACCCTGATCCTACTGTCCACCTTAACACGTAAACCTCACCGTAACCCTAACTTTAACCCCTTATATTAACGATAATGCATGACACCCTGAGAACAAGCCCTACAGCGTAATTCTAACCCTAACTCCTAGCCATAACCGTAACACCTAATCCCTAATTCTGAAACGCCAACCCTAACCTTAATCCTACCAACAACACTAACACTAACCCTAAACACTTACCCTAACCCTACACCTAAAAGTAACCCTAACCATTGATACTTAGTCATAACCCCTAAACCTTAACCCTAACCCTTCACGCTAATCCCAATCCTAACCATTAAACATAACCCTACTTAACTCTACCCCTAACCTATACCTTAATGCCTAGAGATCTAACCCCAACACTGACCTACAGTTAACACTAACCCTAACCCCTGATCCTAACCTTAAACCTGAACTATAAAACTAACCCTTAACCCTAACCCTATCCATAACCCCCTAACCTTAACCCTAAATGTTAAGCCTCACCCTAACACTTAATCCTGACTCTAAGCCTAAACTTTAACCCTAACACCTAACCCTAACGCTAACCCCAACCCTAAACCTAATCCTGGCCCCCGAACCCAGACTTAACACCTAACCCCTAACACTAACTCTAACCCTAACCACTAATCCCTAGCACCTGACCCTGACTCGAAACCTAATCCCTAACTCGAAACCCCTGATCCCAAACCTATCCCTAATTCTCACACTAATTCCATTTCCAGAGTAAAGCAAGCCTACAATACAGCCATGCCATGTGTGAGATGAGGCTCCGCCTGAGTCCTGCATGTAGGTCCTCTACCAAGGCCCAGGGAATGATGTTGTGCTTTCGTGGTGACTCCGACCACACCCCTCTCACCGTAGATTAACCAGGTCCTGTGCCCTTAAACTGACCACTAAAGCTAAGCCCTACCACCAACCCTAACCCCTGACCCTGAACCTAAGCCCCGAGCCTAAAGCCCAACACTAACTGTAAACACTTACCCTAAACCTAATCCCTAACCCTAATGCTAACCCCTAGAGGTAACCCTAACCGTGAACAGTGAACCTAACCCTACCTCTAACACAAACCCTAACACATAACTCTAACCCTAAAACTAACCCTAACGCTTAACCCTGAACCTAAACCCTAACTCTAACCCTTAACCTTAACCTTAACCATTAACTCTCATGCTAACCTTTAATCCCAACCCTAATCCTAATCTTCAACCCTAAACCTAACACAACCCTAACCATGTACCAAACCCTAACCCCTCATCTTAACCCTATCTGCAAACCTCAACACTAAAACAAACTGTAATTGTTAAACCTAAGAGTAACCTTAAACCGTAACCCTAATCTGTAACCCTATCCCCTCACCATAACACTACACTTCATCCTGAACCCTAACCATAATCCTAACCCTAAATCTAATTCTCAGACTTCTTGCTTTCTTAGAGTTTAGAAAGCCTGCAATCCTCCCATGCCATGTGGGAAAGGAGGCTCTACCACTGTGTCCTGCATGAAAACCACGGGCCCATACCCAGAGTCTGATACAGCGGGTTCCCCGTGACAATGCCAGCCCCCTAACCTCCCCCCAGCTTCACGCAGACAGGGCCCGTGCACTAAGCATAAACAATACCTTTAACAGATAACCCTAACCCTGAACATAGCACCTAACCCTGTTCCTATTTCTCCCCTTAACACGTAAACCTCACCGTGAGCCTAATTTTAACCTCTTATCGTAACGTTAATACATAAACCATTCCCTGAGAACATCCCTATCCAATAATTCTAACCCTATCTCCTAGTCATAAATGTAACACCTAATCCCTAACCCTAATTCTCAACCGCTAAGCCTAACCGTAACGCTGCCTACAACCCTAACACTGACAGGAACCCTTAGTTCTAACCCCAACGCTATGCCTAACAAAAGCCCTAACCCTTCACCCTTCACCCTAACCACTACGCATTACCCGAACCCTTAACCGTAATGCTAATCCTAACCATTAAACCTAACCCTGGCTCTTAAGCTAACCCTAAACCTTACCCTCACGACTAGACCTAACCCTGACACTAACCTAACACCTAACACTAACCAGAACGCCTAAAGCTAACCCTGAACCCTATCCCTAACCCTAGCAGTAAACTTTAACCCTAAAACTAAGACCAACCCATAACCCTAATCCTATCCTTTTACCCTAAAGCTAACCCCTAAACCTAACCCCTATACCTAACTCTAACTCTAATCCCAATCCTAATTCTAACCATACCCCTTCATAAAACACGAACTCCTAACCGCTAACCCTAACACTAACCAAAAACCCTAATCACTAATCCCTAACCCTAACGCTTAACCTTTACCCTAACCGTTAACCCTCAC
Organism: Eulemur rufifrons; assembly: GCF_041146395.1. Lineage (NCBI taxonomy): Eukaryota > Metazoa > Chordata > Mammalia > Primates > Lemuridae > Eulemur > Eulemur rufifrons. Next base: position 1,215,574 of record NW_027182815.1, on the reverse strand, counting down.
CCTAATTCTTAACACTGACCCTAACCTTAAACTTTAACTCTAAGCCTAACCCTTAACCCTACAGTAAGGAAGACCCTTAATGCTAATGGGATCCCTTATCCCTAACCCTAACACTACAGCTAAAAATAACCCTAACCTTTGATCCTTAAACCTAACCCCTAACACTTACTTTAACCCCAAACCCTAACCCTAATCCTAAGCATTAAACCTAACCCTATCTCTTAACCCTAACCCTAGCCCTTACCCTAACGCCTAGATCTAACCCTAAATCTAATCTACCGCCTAATCCTAACCTTAAGCCTTAATGCTAACGCTAACCCTGAACCCTAAACCTACCTGTAACCCTTAACAGTAACCCTATCCATGAACCTTAACGCTGACCCTAACCATTACCCGCACCCAAGCATTTAACCCTGACCCTAACCCTAATCCTTAATGATAACCCTAACACTAAACCCTAACCCTAAGCCCAACACTTAACCCTAATCCTATCCCTTAACCCTAACCCTAACCCTAATGCTAACCGCTAAACGTAACCCTAACCGTGAACAGTAAACCTAACACTTACCTCTAACACAAACCATAGCACATAACTCTAACCCTAAAACTAACCCTAACCCTAACCCTAACCCTAAACCCTAACTCTTAACCTTAACCCTAAGCGTTAACTCTCACGCTAACCTTTAATCCTAACCCTAATTCTAATCTTCAACCCTAAACCTAACACTTAACCCTAACCCTGTACCAAACCCTAACCCCTCATCTTAACCCTAACCTTAAACCTCAACCCTAAACCAAAGTGTAACCGTTAAATCTAAGAGTAACCTTTAACCCTAACCGTAATCCCTAAGCCTAAGCCCTCACCCTAACACTAAACTTCATCCTTAACCCTAACCATAACCCTAACCCTAAATCTAATTCTCAGACTTCTTGCTTTCTTAGAGTTTAGAAAGCCTGCAATCCTCCCACGCCATGCGTGAAAGGAGGCTCTGCCACAGTGTCCTGCATGAAACCCAGAGGCCCATACACTGCGTGCGGTAGAGTGCGTTCCCAGCGACCATCACAGACACCTAACTTTGCCTCCTAGAGCATACAGGGCCCGTGCCCTAAGCATAAACCCTACCCCTCACCCATAAGCCTAACCCACAACATAACACCTAACCCTGATCCTACTGCTCACCTTAACAGGTAAACCTCACCATAACCCTAACTTTAACCCGATATCTTAACGTTAATGCATGACACCCTGAGAACAAGCCCTATACCGTCATTATAACCCTACCTCCTAGCTATAACCGTAACACCTAATCCCTAATTCTGAAACGCCAACCCTAACCTTAACCCGACCAACAACACTAACACTAACCCTAACCCCTTACCCTAATCCTACGCCTAAAAGTAACCCTAACCGTTGATCCTTAGTCATAACCCCTAACCTTAACCCTAACCCTTAACCCTATTCCCAATCCTAACCATTAAACATAACCCTAACTCTTAACCCTAACCCTAACCTTTACCCTAATGCCTAGAGATCTAACCCCAACACTGACCTACAGTTCACACTAACCCCAACCCCTAATGCTAACCTTAAACCTGAACCAAGCTCCTAACCCTTAACCCTAACACTATCCCTTACCCCTAAGCCTAACCCCAACTGTTAACCCTCTAACCCTCACCCTGAATCCTAACCCTATCCCTTAACCCTAACCCCTAAACCTAACGCTAACTCCAACCCTAAACCTTACCCTGGCCCCCAACCCAGACTTAATACCTTACCCCTAACACTAACTCTAACCCTAACCACTAATCCCTAGCACCTAACCCTGACTCGAAACCTAACCCCTAACTCGAAATCCCTAACCCCAACCCCAACCCTAATTCTCACACTACTTCCATTCCCAGAGTGAAGCAAGCCTACAATACAGCCATGCCATGTGTGAGATGAGGCTCCGCCTGAGTCCTGCATGGAGGTCCTGTCCCAAGGCCCAGGGAATGATGTTGTGCTTTCGTGGTGACTCCGACCGCACCCCTCTCACCGTAGATTAACCAGGTCCTGTGCCCTTAAACTGACCGCTAAAGCTAAGCCCTACCACCAACGCTAACCCCTGACCCTGAACCTAAGCCCCGAGCCTAAAGCCCAATATTAACTCTAGACCCTTACCCTAAAGCTAATCCCTAACCCTAATGCTAACCCCTAAACCCAACCCTAACCGTGAACAGTAAACCTAACCCTAACCTCTAACATAAACCATAGCACATAACTCTAACCCTAAAACTAACCCTAACCCTAACCATAACCCTAAACCCTAAATCTTTTTTTTTTTTTTTTTTTGAGAGAGTCTCACTCTGTTGCCCAAGATAGAGTGAGTGCCGTGGCATCAGCCTAGCTCACAGCAACCTCAGACTCCTGAGCTCAAGGAATCCTCCTGTCTCAGCCTCCCGAGCAGCTGGGACTACAGGCATGCACCACCATGCCCGGCTAATTTTTTTCTATATATATTTTTAGCTGTCCATATAATTTCTTTCTATTTTTAGTACAGATGGGGTCTCGCTCTTGCTCAGGCTGGTCTTGAACTCCTGAGCTCAAACGATCCACCCACCTCGGCCTCCCAGAGTGGTAGGATTACAGGCATGAGCCACCGCGCCCGGCCCTAAACCCTAACTCTTAACCTTAACACTAAGCGTTCACTCTCATGCTAACCTTTAATCCTAACCCTAATCCTAATCTTCAACCCTAAACCTAACACTTAACCCTAACCCTGTACCACACTCTAACCCCTCATCTTAACCCTAACCGTAAACCTCAACCCTAAACCAAAGTGTAACCGTTAAATCTAAGAGTAACCTTTAACCCTAACCCTAATCCCTAACCCTAAGCCCTCACACTAACACTAAAATTTATCCTTAACCCTATCCATAAACCTAACCCTAAAATCAAATTATAAGACTTCTTCCTTTCTTAGAGTTTAGAAAGCCTGCAATCCTCCCATGCCATGCGTGAAAGGAGGCTCTACCACTGTGTCCTGCATGAAACCCACGGGCCCATACCCAGAGTATGATAGAGTGGGTTCCCGGGTACAATCCCAGCCCCCTAAACTCCCCCCGCCCGCCTAAGGCAGACAGGGCCCGTGCGCTAAGCATAAACAATACCTTTAACAGATAACCCTAACCCTGAACATAACACCCAACCCTGTTCCTATTTCTCCCCTTAACACGTAAACCTCACCGTGAGCCTAACTTTAACCTCTTATCCTAACGTTAATGCATAACCCATTCGCTGAGAACAACCCCTATCCCATAATTCTAACCCTATCTCCTAGTCATAACTGTAACACCTAATCCCTAACCCTAATTCTAAACTGCTAACCCTAACCGTAACCCTACCTACAACCCTAACACTGACAGTAACCCTTACTTCTAACCCCAACTCTATGCCTAACAAAAACCCTAACCCTTCACCCTAACCCCTAAGCCTTACCCTAACCCTTAACCCTAATCCTAATCCTAAACATTAAACCTAACCCTAGCGCTTAAAGCAAACCCTAAACCTTACCCTCACGACTAGACCGAACCCTGACACTAACCTAACACCTAACCCTAACCATAACACCTAAAGCTAAACCTAACCCTGAACCCTAAACCTAACCCTAACACTGAACCCTCACTATATCCCCAAACTCTAAGCCTAATCCTAACCGTTAACCCTCACCCTAACACTTAAACTGGACCATAACACTAAACATTAACCAGAACACTAAACTTTACCCCTAAACCTGATCCCAACCCTTAACCCTAATCCTATCCTTTTACCCTAACCCTAACCCCAAAACCTAACCCTAACACTAACCCCAATCCTAATTCTAACCATACCCCTTCATAAAACACGAACTCCTAACCCTAACACTTACCAAAAACCCTAATCGCTAATCCCTAACCCTAACGCTTAACCTTTACCCTAACCGTTAACCCTCACCCTAACCCTTAACACTGACCCTAACCTTAACCTTTAATCTAAGCCTGACCCTTAACCCTAACAGTAAGAAAAACCCTTACGCCAATCTTATCCCTTATCCCTAAACCTAACACTACAGCTAAAAATAACCCTAACCTTTGATCCTTAAACCTAACCCCTCACACTTAACCCCAAACCCTAACCCTAATCCTAAGCATTAAACCTAACCCTATCTCTTAACCCTTACTCTAACGCCTAGATCTAACCCTAAATCTAACCTACCACCTAATCCTAACCTTAAGCCCTAATGCTAACTCTAAACCCTGAACCCTAAACCTACCCGTAACCCTTAACACTAACCCTATCTATAAACCTTAACCCAGACCCTAACCATTACCCGCACCCAAACATTTAACCCTGACCCTAACCCTAATCCTTAAGGATAACCCTAACACTAAACCCTAACCCTAAGCTCAACACTTAACCCTAATCCTATCCCTTAACCCTAACCCTAACTCTAACCCTAATGCTACCCCTAAACGTAACCCTAACCATGAACAGTAAACCTAATCCTAACCTCTAACACAAACCATGGCACATAACTCTAAGCCTAAAACTAACCCTAACCCTAACGCTAACGCTAACTCTTAACCTTAACCCTAAGCGTTAACTCTCATGCTAAGCTTTAATCCTAACCCTAATCCTAATCTTCAACCCTAAACCTAACACTTAACCCTAACCCTGTACCAAACCCTAACCCCTCATCTTTACCCTAACCGTAAACCTCAACCCTAAACCAAAGTGTAACTGTTAAATCTAAGAGTAACCTTTAACCCTAACCCTAATCCCTAACCCTAAGCCCTCACCCTAACACTAAACTTCATCCTTAACCCTAACCATAATCCTAACCCTAAATCTAATTCTCAGACTTCTTGCTTTCTTAGAGTTTAGAAAGCCTGCAATCCTCCCATGCCATGCGTGAAAGGACGCTCTGCCAGTGTCCTGCCTAAAACCCAGAGGCCCATACACTGCGTACGATAGAGTGGGTTCCCAGCGACCATCACAGACACCTAACTTTGCCTCCTAGGGCATACAGGGCCCGTGCCCTAAGCATAAACCCTCCATTCAACCATAAGCCTAACCCAGAACATAACACATAACCCTGATCCTACTGCTCACCTTAACAGGTAAACCTCACCGTAACCCTAACTTTAACCCGATATCTTAACGTTAATGCATGACACCCTGAGAACAAGCCCTATACCGTCATTCTAACCCTAACTCCTAGCCATAACCGTAACACCTAATCCCTAATTCTGAAATGCCAACCCTAACCTTAACCCGACCAACAACACTAACACTAACCCTAACCTCTTACCCTAAACCTACGCCTAAAAGTAACCCTAACGGTTGATCCTTAGTCATAACCCCTAACCTTAACCCTAACCCTTAACCCTATTCCCAATCCTAACCATTAAACATAACCCTAACACTTAACCCTAACCCTAACCTTTACCCTAATGCCTAGAGATCTAACCCCAACACTGACCTACAGTGAACACTAACCCCAACCCCTAATGCTAAACATAAACCTGAACCATACTTCTAACCCTTAACTCTAACACTATCCCTAACCCCTAAGCTTAACCCCAACTGTTAACCCTCTAACCCTCACACTGATACCTAACCCTCTCCCTTAACCCTAACCCCTAACCCTAACGCTAACTCCAACCCTAAAACTTACCCTGGCCCCCTAACCCAGACTTAACACCTAACCCCTAACACTAACTCTAACCCTAACCACTAATCCCTAGCACCTAACCCTGACTCGAAACCTAACCCCTAACTCGAAATCCCTAACCCCAACCCCAACCCTAATTCTCACACTACTTCCATTCCCAGAGTGAAGGAAGCCTACAATACAGCCATGCCATGTGTGAGATGAGGCTCCGACTGAGTCCTGCATGTAGGTCCTGTCCCAAGGCCCAGGGAATGATGTTGTGCTTTCGTGATGACTCCGACCGCACCCCTCTCACCTTAGATTAACCAGGTGTTGTGCCCTTTAACTCACCGCTAAAGCTAGGCCGTACCACCGACCCTAACCCCTGACCCTGAACCGAAGCCCCGAGCCTAAAGCCCAACACTAACTCTAAACCCTTACCCTAAAACTAATCCCTAACCCTAATGCTAAACCCTAAACGTAACCCTAACCGTGAACAGTAAACCTAACCCTAACCTCTAACACAAACCATAGCACATAACTATAACCCTAAAACTAACCCTAACCCTAACAGTAAACCCTAACTCTAAACCTTATCCCAAAGCGTTAAATCTCATGCTAACCTTTAATCCTAACCCTAATCCTAATCTTCAACCCTAAACCTAACACTTGACCCTAATCCTATCCCTTAACCCTAACCTTAACCCTAATGCTAAACCCTAAACATAACCCTAACCGTGAACGGTAAACCTAACCCTAACCTCTAACACAAACCATAGCACATAACTCTAACCCTAAAACTAACCCTAACCCTAACAGTAAACCCTGAGCGTTAACTCTGACGCTAACCTTTAATCCTAACACTAATCCTAATCTTCAACCCTAAACCTAACACTTAACCCGAAATGTCTACCAAACCCTAACCCCTCATCTTAACCCTAACCGTAAACCTCAACCCTAAACCAAAGTGTAACCATTAAACCTAAGAGTAACCTTTAACCCTAACCCTAATCCCTAACCTTAAGCCCTCACCCTAACACTAAACTTCATCCTTAATCCTAACAATAATCCTAACCCTAAATCTAATTCTCAGACTTCTTGCTTTCTTAGAGTTTAGAAAGCCTGCAATCCTCCCATGCCATGCGTGAAAGGAGGCTCTACCACTGTGTCCTGCATGAAACCCACGGGCCCATACCCAGAGTATGATAGAGTGGGTTCCCGGGTACAATCCCAGCCCCTAAACTCCCCCCGCCCGCCTAATGCAGACAGGGCCCGTGTGCTAAGCATAAAGAATACCTTTAACAGATAACCCTAACCCTGAACATAACACCCAACCCTGTTCCTATTTCTCCCCTTAACACGTAAACCTCACCATGAGCCTAACTTTAACCTCTTATCCTAACGTTAATGCATAACCCATTCGCTGAGAACAACCCCTATCCCATAATTCTAACCCTATCTCCTAGTCATCACTGTGACACCTAATCCCTAACCCTAATTCTAAACCGCTAACCCTAACCGGAACCCTACCTACAACCCTAACACTGACAGTAACCCTTACTTCTAACCCCAACGCTATGCCTAACAAAAACCCTAACCCTTCACCCAAACCCCTAAGCCTTACGCTAACCCTTAACCCTAATCCTAATCCTAACCATTAAACCTAACCCTAGTTCTTAAAGCTAACCCTAAACCTTACCCTCACGACTAGACCTAACCCTGACACTAACCTAACACCTAACCCTAACCAGAACCCCTAAAGCTAACCCTGAACCCTATCCCTAACCCTAGCAGTAAACTTTAACCCTAAACCTAAGCCCAACCCATAACCCTAACCCTATCCTTTTACCCTAAAACTAACCCCTAAACCTAACCCCTATACCTAACCCTAACTCTAACCCCAATCCTAATTCTAACCATACCCCTTCATAAAACACGAACTCCTAACCTCTAACCCTAACACTAACCAAAAACCCTAATCGCTAATCCCTAACCCTAACGCTTAACCTTTACCCTAACCGTTAACCCTCACCCTAATTCTTAACACTGACCCAAACCTTAACCTTTAACTCTAAGCCTAACCTCTCAACCCTACAGTAAGGAAGACCCTTAATGCTAATGGTATCCCTTATCCCTAACCCTAACACTACAGCTAAAAATAACCCTAACCTTTGATCCTTAAACCTAACCCCTAACAGTTACTTTAACCCCAAACCCTAACCCTAATCCTAAGCATTAAACCTAACCCTATCTCTTAACCCTAACCCTAGCCCTTACCCTACCGCCTAGTTCTAACCCTAAATCTAACCTCCCGCCTAATCCTAACCTTAAGTCCTAATGTCAACGCTAACCCTGAACCCTAAACCTACCCGTAACCCTTAACACGAACCCTATCCGTAAACCTTAACCCTGACCCTAACCATTACCCGCACCCAAGCATTTAACCCTGACCTTAACCCTAATCCCTTATGATAACCCTAACACTAAACCCTAACCCTAAGCCCAACACTTAACCCTAAACCTATCCCTTAACCCTAACCCTAACCCTAACCCTAATGCTAACCCCTAAACGTAACCCTAACCGTGAACAGTAAACCTAACCCTAACCTCTAACACAAACCATAGCACATAACTCTAACCCTAAAACTAACCCTAAACCTAACCCTAACCCTAAACCCTAACTCTTAACCTTAACCCTAAGCGTTAACTCTCACGCTAACCTTTAATGCTAACCCTAATCCTAATCTTCAACCCTAAACCTAACACTTAACCCTAACCCTGTACCAAACCCTAACCCCTCATCTTAACCCTAACCTTAAACCTCAACCTTAAACCAAAGTGTAACCGTTAAATCTAAGAGTAACTTTTAACCCTAACCCGAATCCCTAACCCTAAGCCCTCACCCTAACACTAAACTTCATCCTTAACCCTAACCATAACCCTAACCCTAAATCTAATTCTCAGACTTCTTGCTTTCTTAGAGTTTAGAAAGCCTGCAATCCTCCCACGCCATGCGTGAAAGGAGGCTCTGCCACAGTGTCCTGCATGAAACCCAGAGGCCCATACACTGCGTGCGGTAGAGTGGTTTCCCAGCGACCATCCCAGACACCTAACTTTGCCTCCTAGGGCATACAGGGCCCGTGCCCTAAGCATAAACCTTACCCCTCACCCATAAGCCTAACCCACAACATAACACCTAACCCTGATCCTACTGCTCACCTTAACAGGTAAACCTCACCATAACCCTCACTTTAACCCCATATCTTAACGTTAATGCATGACACCCTGAGAACAAGCCCTATACCGTCATTATAACCCTAACTCCTAGCTATAACCGTAACACCTAATCCCTAATTCTGAAACGCGAACCCTAACCTTAACCCGACCAACAACACTAACACTAACCCTAACCCCTTACCCTAACCCTACGCCTAAAAGTAACCCTAACCGTTGATCCTTCATCATAACCCCTAACCTTAACCCTAACCCTTAACCCTATTCAAAATCCTAACCATTAAACAGAACCCTAACTCTTAACCCTAACCCTAACCTTTACCCTAATGCCTAGAGATCTAACCCCAACACTGACCTACAGTTAACACTAACCCCAACCCCTAATGCTAACCTTAAACCTGAACCAAGCTCCTAACCCTTAACCCTAACACTATCCCTAACCCCTAAGCCTAACCCCAACTGTTAACCCTCTAAACCTCACCCTGAATCCTAACGCTATCCCTTAACCCTTACCCCTAACCCTAACGCTAACTCCAACCCTAAAACTTACCCTGGCCCCCTAACCCAGACTTAACACCTTACCCCTAACACTAACTCTAACCCTAACCACTAATCCCTAGCACCTAACCCTGACTCGAAACCTAACCCCTAACACGAAAAACCCTAACCCCAACCCCAACCCTAATTCTCACACTAATTCCATTCCCAGAGTGAAGCAAGCCTACAATACAGCCATGCCATGTGTGAGATGAGGCTCCGCCTGAGTCCTGCATGGAGGTCCTGTCCCTAGGCCCAGGGAATGATGTTGTGCTTTCGTGGTGACTCCGACTGCACCCCTCTTACCGTAGATTAACCAGCTCCTGTGCCCTTAAACTGACCGCTAAAGCTAAGCCCTACCACCAACGCTAACCCCTGACCCTGAACCTAAGCCCCGAGCCTAAAGCCCAACATTAACTCTAGACCCTTACCCTATACCTAATCCCTAACCCTAATGCTAACCCCTAAACCCAACCCTAACCGTGAACAGTAAACCTAACCCTAACCCCTAACACAAATCATAGCACATAACTCTAACCCTAAATCTAACCCTAAGCCTAACCGTAAACCCTAACACTTAACCTTAAACCTAAGCGTTAACTCTCACGCTAACCTTTAATCCTAACCCTAATCCTAATCATCAAACCTAAACGGCTACCAAACCCTAACCCCTCATCTTAACCCTAACCGTAAACCTCAACCCTAAACCGAACTGTAACCGTTAACTCTAAGAGTAACCTTTAACCCTAACCCTAATCCCTAACCTTAAGCCCTCACCCTAACACTAAACTTCATCCTTAACCCTAACGATAATCCTAACCCTAAATCTAATTCTCAGACTTCTTGCTTTCTTAGAGTTTAGAAAGCCTGCAATCCTCCCATGCCATGCGTGAAAGGAGGCTCTACCACTGTGTCCTGCATGAAACCCACGGGCCCATACCCAGAGTATGATAGAGTGGGTTCCCGGGTACAATCCCAGCCCCCTAAACTCCCCCCGCCCTCCTAGTGCAGACAGGGCCCGTGCGCTAAGCATAAGCAATACCTTTAACAGATAACCCTAACCCTGAACATAACACCCAACCCTGTTCCTATTTCTCCCCTTAACACGTAAACCTCACCGTGCGCCTAACT
>NW_027182815.1:1115000-1197500 GCF_041146395.1 Eulemur rufifrons | reverse complement strand
ACTGAGGTGATTAGGGAAATAAATCACCAAAATCTGGAGAGTGCGGGATGGCCAATAGAGAAGGGAGCACGGGACAGCTGTACCCACCTCACCAGAGAGTGGGGTGGGTTCAGCCCCACAGGAAAGCATCTTGTTCCCCCTCTGACCTCCACACCCACTCAATTGAGGATCTGCCTGAAGTCGGTGCAGAATCGCCATGGGAGATGTGGGGCTCTGCAGAGAGGAGACATTGGCAGGAGGCATTTTGGACCCTGGAGTGCTGTGCGCAGCTGACGCACCTAGCAACTGTCTCCTATACGCGGGCGGTGGGGCTGCTTTGGTCCCGGCTCTAGCAGATGCCAAACTGCCTCGTATAGGTGGGCGGCTGGATTCTCCCGGTCCCCGGCTCCTCTGGCCTCTGCCGGTCCCTGAGCATTCAACCCCAGTGACAGTGATCTGCAGATGGGTGGCCGCCATTGTCGGGGTCCACAGCCTAAACGCTGAGGAGCGATTGGGTACCGGGCGGCTCCCTGGGCGGCTCCCTTCCCTAGTCCACGGACCCTGACTAGGAGCTCCACCTTTGTGTGAACACTGAGTGGTTCCCCAGTCACGAGAGAGTAGAGCGTGGACCTTGCAGACATTGGGGTGGGGCAGACCATCGCCCGCGGGAACTGCAGTGGCTGGGGCGTTGGGCGAATGAGGGCACCGCTCCACTCTCCCTATCCACTGTCTTTCTCACAGAGAGAGACAGAAGCCACCTCGGGAGAGGAAGAGGGGCAGCCCCCCCAGCGGAGCTAGCAAAATCCTGAACAATATGTGAAGGGCTCCCCCTAGTGACAGAGGAGGCAGCTTACCTGGCACTCACAGTGTGCCCCTATCCAGACTAAAGCTGAAAGAAGGGATCTTAAGGATTCATTCAGATGGGAAGGGCTCAGCGAAGGAACTCTAGGAGTATAAAGAATCAAGCTGAAACCATGCCCTCAAAGAGGATTACTAGTTCTCCACCAATTAACACAAAGCAGATTCCAAATAGCAACATGTCACAGGAAGAATTTCAAACATGGATCATAAATACGCTGAACATTATGCAAGAAAAAATGGATAATCAACACAAAGAAACCACAAAAAAGATCCAGGACTTGGAAGAAAAATTCACCAAAGAAATTGAAATACTGAAGAAAAATCAAACTGAACTCCTGGAAATGAAAAATTTATTCAAGGAGCTACAAAACACAGTGGAAAGTCTCAAGAGCAGGGTAGATCAAACAGAAGAAAGAATCTCAGAGATCGAAGATAACACTTTCCAATTAAATAAGGCAGTCACAGAGTTAAAACAAAGAAACATGAGAAATAATCATAGTCTACAAGAAATGTGGGATTATGTGAAGAAGCCTAACGTGAGAGTTATCGGCATTCCTGAGGGTGAAGAAGACAATAAGCAAGGGTTGAATAAAGTATCTGAAGATATAATTGAGGAAAATTTCCCAGGCCTTGCCAAATCTCTAGATACACAGGTTCAAGAAGCTCAAAGAACCTCTGAGAGATTCATACCAAATAGGAAGACACCACGTCATGTAGTTATCAGACTGACCAAAATATCCACTAACGAGGCCCTTCTTCAATCTGTAAGGAGAAAGAAACAAGTAACATACAAAGGAAAGCCCATCCGAATCACGCCAGATTTCTCAACTGAAACCTTACAAGCAAGAAGAGATTGGAGCCCCATTCTCACTCTTCTGAAACAGAATAATGCCCAGCCTAGAATCCTGTACCCAGATAAGCTCAGTTTTATATATGAAGGTGAAATTAAGACATTCTCAGATAAACAAAAACTCAGAGAATTCACCAAGACAAGAGCAGCTTTCCAAGAAGTATTCAAAACAGAGTTACACGTGGTCCAGCACAAGAAGGACCCTCGAATGTAACACTAATCAAGAGATAAATATGAAAACACAGTTATCATAATGGCTCAAGAGAGAAAACAGATCAATGAAATTCAACCCAACATGAGGAACAGCAATCTGTCTCGCTTATCAGTTCTCTCATTAAATGTGAATGGATTGAATTCCCCACTCAAGAGACATGGACTGGCCCAATGGATAAAAAAGATATAAGCCAAGTATCTGCTGTCTTCAGGAAACTCATCTAACCTGCAAGGATGCATTTAGACTGAAAATAAAAGGGTGGAAATCAATATTCCAAGCAAATGGAACCCAAAAGAAAGCTGGCGTGGCAGTTCTAATCTCCGATAACGTAGTTTTTAAATCAACAAAAGTAAAGAAAGACAAAGATGGTTACTATATACTGGTGAAGGGTACAATTCAACAAGAAGACATAACTATACTTAACATATATGCACCCGATCTAGGTGCACCCAGATTCATAAAGCAAACCCTACTTGATCTGAACCAAATGATAGATAACAACACTTTAGTAGCCAGAGATTTTAACACGCCACTGACAGTTCAAGACAGATCCTCCAAACAAAAAATAAACAAAGAAATATTGGACGTAAATAGAATGCTAGAACAAATGGGCCTGACTGACATCTACAGGACATTCTACCCAAATACCACTGAATATAAGTTCTTCTCATCAGCTCATGGGACATTCTCCAAGATTGACCATATCTTAGGACATAAAGAATGTCTTAAAAAATTTAAAAATATAGAAATAATACCATGCAGCTTCTCGGATCACAGTGGAATAAAAGTAACAATGAACCCTAACAGAAATCCTCATTTCTACTCAAAGTCATGGAAGCTAAATAACCTTCTCCTGAACAATCATTTTATAAATGAAGAAATCAAGTCAGAAATCAAAAGATTCTTTGAATTAAACGACAAAGGAGATACAACTTATCAAAATCTGTGGGACACAGCTAAAGCAGTCCTGAGAGGAAAATTTATTTCCATAAATGCCTATACCAAAAAGACAGAAAACTTACAAATAGACAATCTAATGAATAGACTCAAAGAACTGGAGAAGAAAGAAGAGACCAAACCCAAACCCAGCAGAAGGAAATTATTAAGATTAAATCAGAACTAAATGAAAAGGACCATAAGGGAGCATAAGGGAGATTAAACCAAACCATAACGGAGATTAATAAAACCAAAAGTTGGTTCTTTGAAAAAATAAACAAAATTGACACACTTCTGGCTAAACTAACCAAGAGCAGAAAAGAAAAATCTCTTATAACCTCGATCAGGAACACGAAAGGAGTAATCACGACTGATGCCACAGAGATACATGATATCATCTATGAATTCTACAAAAATCTTTATGCACACAAATTAGAAAACCTGGAGGAAATGGACAAATTCTTATAAACACACAGCCTTCCCAGGCTCAACCAGGAAGAAATAGAATTCCTGAATAGACCGATATCTAGATCTGAAATTGAAACAGCAATAAAAAACCTTCCCAAAAAGAAAAGCCCTGGACCAGATGGGTTCACACCTGAATTCTACCATACCTACAAAGAAGAACTGGTGCCCATCGTACATAAACTATTCTCCAATATAGAGAAGGATGGGATTCTCCCCAACACTTTTTACCAAGCCAACATAATCCTGATACCAAATCCAGGAAAGGATGCAACTAAAACAGAGAACTATAGACCAATTTCTCTTATGAATATAGATGCAAAAATTCTCAATAAAATTCTAACAAATCGAATCCAAGTGCTTATCAAAAAAATAATCCATCACGACCAAGTGGGCTTCATCCCAGAGATGCAGGGATGGTTTGACATATGGGAATGTAATTCATCACATAAATAGAAGCAAAAATAAAGATCAGATGATCCTCTCAATAGATGCAGAGAAAGCATTTGACAAAATTCAACACCCTTCTATGATAAGAACACTTAACAAAATAGGCATAGATGGGGCCTATATAAAAATGATACAAGCCATATACGACAAACCCTCAGCCAACATCATACTGAATGGGGAAAAACTGAAAGCATTCCCACTTCAAACTGGAACCAGACAAGGCTTACCACTGTCCCCATTACTTTTCTACATAGTATTGGAAGTCCTTGCAAGAGCTATCAGGCAAGAGAGCAGAATCAAGGGAGTTGAAATAGGGACAGAAGAGATCAAACTCTCACTCTTTGCTGATGATATGATGTTATATCTATAAAACCCCAAAGTTTCAACCAAGAGACTCCTGGAATTGATCAATGAATTCAGTAAAGTCTCAGGATACAAAATCAATACACACAAATCAGAGGCATTCATATATGCCAATAACAGTCAAATGGAAAACCAAATTAAGGACTCAATACCCTTCAAAATAGCAACAAAGAAAATAAAATACCTAGGAATTTATTTAACTAAGGAGGTAAAGGACCTCTATAGGGAGAACTATGAAACACTGAGGAAGGAAATTGCAGAACATGTAAATAGGTGGAAAACCATACCATGCTCATGGATCGGTAGAATCAACATTGTTAAAATGTCTATACTGCCCAAAGTTATCTACAGATTCAATGCAATCCTTATTAAATTACCAACATCTTTTTTCACAGACATAGGAAAAATAATTTTACGCTTTGTATGGAACCAGGGAAGACCCCGTTTAGCAAAAGCAATCTTAAACAACAAAAACAAAATGGGAAGTATTAATTTGCCAGACTTCAAACTATACTACAAGGCTGTGGTTCTTAAAACAGCCTGGTACTGGCACAAGTGCAGGGACACAGACCAGTGGAACAGAACAGAAAATCCCAATATAAAACCATCCTCATATAGCCATCTAATCTTTGACAAAGCAGACAAAAACATACTCTGGGGAAAAAATTCCTTATTTAATAAATGGTGCTGGGAAAACTGGATGTCCACATGTAGAAGACTAAAACAGGACACATAACTCTCACCCCTCACAAAAATCAAATCACAGTGGTTAACAGACTTAAACCTAAGGTCAGAAACTATTAGAATTCTAGAAGAAAATGTAGGAAAGACTCTTACAGACATTGGCCTAGGCAAAGAATTTATGAAGAAGACCCCTAAAGCAATCACAGCAACAACAAAAATAAATAAATGGGACCTGATCAAATTAAAAAGCTTCTGCACAGCCAAAGAAACAGTCACGAGAGTAAATGGACAACCTACAGAATGGGAAAAAATTTTCGCATACTACACATCAGATAAAGGACTGATAACAAGAATCTATTTAGAACTCAGGAAAATCAGTAAGAAAAAATCAAACAACCCTATCAAAAAGTGGGCAAAGGACATAAATAGAAATTTTTCAAAAGAAGATATAAAAATGGCTAACAAACATATGAAAAAGTGTTCAACATCTCTAATCATCAGGGAAATGCAAATCAAAACCACAATGAGATATCACTTAACTCCAGTGGGAATGGCCTTTATCAAAAAGTCCCAAAACTATACATGTTGGTGTGGGTGTGGGGAGATAGGTACATTCATACACTGCTGGTGGGACTGTAAACTAGTGCAGCCCCTGTGGAAAGCAATGTGGAGATACCTTAAACAGATTCAAGTAGACCTACCATTCGATCCAGCAATTCCATTATTGGACATCTACCCAGAAGAACAAAAGTCATTCTATAAAAAAGACACCTGCACCTGAATGATTATAGCAGCACAATTCACAATCACAAAGATGTGGAAACAACCCAAATGCCCATCAATTCATGAATGGATTAGCAAAACGTGGTATATGTATACCATGGAATATTACTCAGCTATTAGAAATAATGGCGATATGGCATCTCTTTGGTTCTCCTGGAGAGAGCTGGATCCCATTCTATTAAGTGAAGTATCCCAAGAATGGAAAAATAAGCACCACATGTACTCACCAGCAAATTGGTTTCCCTGAGTGCACATTTGGGAACAACACCAATTGGGTATCGGACAGAGGTTGGGGCCGGGTGGAAGGGATGGGTGTATACCTACTTGATGAATGTGATGTGCACTGCCTGGGGAATGGACACCCTTCAAGTTCTAACTGGGGGGGATGGGGTGGGGGAGAGGAGGGGTGCACACCTACATGACGAATGTGATGTGCACTGACTAGCGAATGGACAAAATTGAAGCTCAGAATCGGGGGAAAGGGGAGGCATGGGGAATGTATATAGCCTGATCTTTTGTACCCCCATAATGAGCTAACAAACAAACAAACAAACAAAAAAGAATCGTTTGATTCATCAGCTGGGAATACACCATGGTTCTTTAAAGACCTCTATGCGTGGGCCCAGGTAACTGGCTAGTTCCAAGAAGTATGCCACAGAGCTTTTGAAATAACCACTACGTTGAGAATTATTTGCTAGTTTTTGCACCACCTTTCACCATAATTGTGATAAGGTTCGTCCGTGCCTCCTTCAACCCAAGATGGCTGGGGCAGACAAAACTATGCTGAGGCCTAGTTCACTTGGTGTTGCCGATAGTTGGTACTGGAGCCTGGCAAGAAGCCATGCTATTAAGAGTCATTCCACCATCCTTTCTCCATCATTTTAAAAGGCAGAACACCTTTTTCCAGTTATCATAAGAATGAGTTGCTGGAGGGGACGTTTTTGAGTGGGGTCGGGTGGTGCGTTGAGGGGAAGGCTCTCTGTCTGTCTGGTGGTTTGTCTTTATTATGGCCAAAGAGGAGAGGTGGGCATGTGTGTGGCAGGTGAAAAGTACGGATCCTGTTTCAGTCTTAGACTGAAACAGGATCCGCACTTTTCAGCCAGTTCCTTTACGAATCCTTTGATTCATCAGCTGGGAATCCACCATGGCTGTCGAGACCCCTCTATGTGTGGGCCCAGGTAACTGGCTAGTTCCAAGATGTATGCCGTAGAGCTTTTGAAATAACCACTACGTTGAGAATTGTTTGCCAGTTTTTGCAGCACCTTTGACCATAATTGTGATAAGGTTCATCTGTGCCTCCTTAAACCCAAGCAGGCTGCCACGGACAAAACTATGCTGAGGCCTAGCTCCCTTGGTGTACCGATACATTTTACTGGAGCCTGGCAAGAAGCCATTTTTTTTAAGTACAATTCCACCGTCTTTTCTCCATTAGTTTAAAAGGCAGTGCACCTTTAGCCAGTTAGCATAAAGATGAGTCACTGGAGCGGCTTTTTGTGTGGGGTTGGGTGTGTGTGGGAGGGCAGGCCCTCTGTCAGTCCGGTGGTTTGTTTTTATTATTCCCAGAGAGGAGAAGCGGGCATGTATGTGGCAGGTGAAAACTTTGGATCCTGTTTCAGTCTGAAACAGTATCTCCGCTTTTGAGCCTGTTCCTTTTGGAATCCTTTAATTCATCAGTTGGGAATCCACCATGGTTCTCTAGACCTCCCTGAGCGTGGGCCCAGGTAACTGGCTAGTTCCAAGAAGTATGCCACAGAGCTTTGGAAATAACCACTACATTGAGTATTATTTGCCAGTTTTTGCAGCAACTTTCACAATGATTGTGAAAAGGTTAGGCAGTGCATCCTGAAACCCAAGCTGGCTTCCACAGAAAAAACTACGGTTAGGCCAATCTCCCTTGGAGTTGCCGATAATTGGTACTGGTCCGTGGCAAGAAGCCATTCCTTTAAGTATCATTCCACCTTCCTTTCACAACTATTTTAAAAGGCAGAGCACCTATTGCCATTTAGCTTAAGGATGAGTCGCTGGAGGAAACGTTTTTGTGTGGGGTGGGAGAGGCAGAGCCAGGCCCTCTGTCAGTCCAGTGGTTTGTTTTTATTATCCCCGGAGAGGAGAAGTGGACATGTGTGTGGCAAGTGAAAAGTGTGGATCCTGTTTCAGTCTTAGACTGATACAGGATCGGCACTTTTCATCCTGTTCCTTTAAGAATCCTTTGCTTCATCAGCTGGGAATCCACCATAGTTCTCTACACCCCACTATGTGTGGGCCCACTTAACAGGCTAGTTCAAAGAAGTATGCCACAGAGCATTTGAAATAACCACTACCATGGAAATTATTTGCCAGCTTTTCCAGCACTTTTACCATAATTTTGATAAGGTTCATTTGTGCTTCCTTAAACCCTAGATGGCTTCCATGGACAAACCTATACTGAGGGTTCTCTCGCTTGGTGTTGCCAATACTTGGTACGGGAGTCTGACAAGAATCCAGTCTTTTAATTATCATTGCACCATCCTTTCTCCCTTATATTAAAAGGTGAGCAACTTTCGGCAGTTAGCATAAGGATGAGTCAACGGAGGGGATGTTTTTGGGTGGGATCGGGGTGGTTTGGGGGACAGTCCCTCTGTCAGTCTGGTTGTTTGTGTTTATTATGCCCAGACAGGGAAGTGGATATATTTGTGGCAGGTGAAATGTGCGGATCCTGTTTCAGTTAGACTGAAACAGTATCCGCACTTTTCAGCTGGTTCCATTAAAAATCCTTTGATTCATCAGCTGGGAATCCACCATGGTTCCTTAGAAGCCTCCATGCATGGGCCCATGAACTGGCCTGTACCAAGATGTATGCTGCACAGCTTTTGAGATAAACACTACGTGTAGAATTATTTGCCAGTTTCTGCAGCACATATCACCATAATTGTGATAAGGATCGTCTGTGCCTCCTTAAACACAAGATGGCTGCCACGGAGAAAACTATGCTGAGGCCTAGGTCACTTGGATTTCACGACACTTGTTACTGGAGGCTGGAAGGAGGCCATTCTTTTAAGTATCATTCCACCATACTTTCCCCATTATTTTAAAATGCACGGAAAGCTTTGCAAGTTAGCATAATAATTAGTAGCTGGAGGGGACATTTTTATTTGTGGGGTCGGTGTGGGTGGGGGGCGCAGGCCCTCTGTCAGTTCGCTGGATTGTTTTTATTTTCCCCAGACCGGAGAAGTGGGCATGTGTGTGGCAGGTGAAAAGTTCGGATCCCGTTTCTGTCTTAGACTGAAACAGAAACCGCACTTTTCACCCCGTTCCATTAAGAATCCCTTGCTTCATCAGCTGGGAATCCACCATGGGCCTCTAGACTGCTCTATGCGTGGGCCCAGTTAACTGGCTAGTTCAAAGAATTATGCCGCAGAGCTTTTCAAGTAACCACTACCATGAGAATTACTTGACCGCTTTTGCAGCACCTTTCACCATAATTGTGATAAGGTTCATCTGTGCCTCCTTAAACCCAAGATGGCTGCCAGGGACAAACGTGTGCTGAGGCCTAGGTGACTTGCTGTTGCGAATACTTGGTATGGGAGTCTGGCAATAAGCCAGTCTTTTAGGTATAATTCCACCATTCTATCTCCATTATTTTAAAAGGCAGAGGACGTATTGCCAGATAGCATAAGGATCAGTCGCTGGAGGGCACGATTTTGTGTGGGGTGGTGGGGGGCGGGGGCAGGCCATCTGTCAATCCGATGGGTTGTTTTTGTTATCCCTAGAGAGGAGAAGTGGGCATGTGTGTTGCAGGCAAAAAGTCAGAATCCTGTTTCAGTCAGGATCTGCACTTTTCAGCCTGTTCCTTTAAGAATCCTTAGATTCATCACCTTGGAATCCACCATGGTTCTCTAGACCCCTCTATGCGTGGGCCCAGGTAACTGGCTTCTTCCAAGAAGTATGCCACAGAGCTTTTGAATTAAACAGTACGTTGAGAATTATTTGCCGGGTTTTCAGCACGTTTCACCATAATTATGATAAAGTTTGTATGTGCCTCCTTAAACCCAACATGGCTGCCACGGGCATAACTATGCTGAGGCGTAGCTGACTTGGTGTTGCCTATTTTTGTTAGTGGAGACTGACAAGAAGCCATTCTTCTAAGTATCACTCCACCGTCCTTTCTCCATTGTTTAAAAATGCAGGGAAATTTTGCAAGTTAGCATAATAATTAGTAGCTGGAGGGGAATTTTTTTGGGGGGGATCTGCGTGGGTGGAAGGGGGGCAGGCCCTTTGTCAGTTCGCTGGTTTGTTTTTATTATCCCCAGAGAGGAAAAGTGGGCATGTGTGTGGCAGGTGAAAAGTGTGCGTCCTGTTTCAGTCTTAGACAGACACAGGATCTGCACTTTTCACCCCGTTCCATTAAGAATCCTTTGCTTCATCAGCTGGGAATCCACCATGGTTCTCTAGACCCCTCTTTTAGTGCACACAGAAAACTGCCTGGTTCCAAGAAGTTTTCCTCAGAGCTTTTGAAATAACCACTACTATGGAAATTATTTGCCAGCTTTTCCAGCACTTTTACCATAATTTTGATAAGGTTCATCTGTGCTTCCTAAAACCCTAGATGGCAGCCACGGACAAACCTATGCTGACACCTAGGTCACTTCCTGTTGCCAATAATTGGTATGGGAGTCTGGCAAAAGGCCAGTATTTTAAGTATAATTCCACCATCCTATCTTCATTATTTTAAAACGCAGAGGACCTTTCACCAGATAGCATAAGGATGAGTCGCTGGAGGGGACCTTTTTGTGTACAGTGTTGGGGGGCGGGGGAGGACATCTGTCAATCCGATTGATTGTTTTTATTATCCCTAGAGAGGAGAAGTGGGCATGTGTGTTGCAGGCAAAAAGTGCATATAGTGTTTCAGTCTCACACTGAAACAGGATCCGCACTTTTCAGCCTGTTCCTTTAAGAATCCTTTGATTCATCACCTGGGAATCCATCATGGTTCTCTAGACCCCTCTATGCGTGGGCCCAGAAAACTGCCGGGTTCCAAGAAGTATTCCACAGAGCTTTTGAAAAAACCACTACGTTGAGAATTATTTGCCAGGTTTTGCAGCACCTTTCATCATAATTGTCATAAGGTTCATCTCGAGATGTCTGCCATGGGCAAAACTATGCTGAGGCCGAGCTCACTTTGTGTGGCCGATCCTTGGTACTGGAGACTGGAAAGAATACATTCTTTTAAGTATCATTTCACCATCCTTCTCCACTATTTTAAAAGTCAGAGCACCTTTTGGCAGTTAGAATAACAAGGAGTCGCTGGACGGGAAGTTTTTATGTGGGGTCTGGGGGATGGTGCGGCAAGCCCTCCGCCAGTTCTGTGGTTTCTTTTTATTATCCCCAGAGAGGAGAAATGGGCATGTGTTTGGCAGGTGAAAAGTGCAGATCCTGTTTCAGAGTATGAAACAGGATCCGCATGTTCATCCTGTTCCTTTAAGAATCCTTTGCTTCATCAGCTGGGAATCCACCATAGTTCTCTACACCGCACTATGCGTGGGCCCAGTTAACTGGCTAGTTCAAAGAAGTATGCCACAGAGCTTTTGAAATAACTACTACCATGAGAATTATTTAACAGCTTTCGCAGCACCTTTTATTATAATTGTTATAAGGTTCATCTGTGTCTCCTTAAACCCAAGATGGCTGCCATGGACAAACCTATGCTGAGGCCTACATCACTTGCTGTTGCCAATACTTGGTATGGGAATCTGGCAATAAGCCAGTCTTTTAGGTATAATTCTACCATCCTATCTCCAGTTTTTTAAAAGGCTTATGACCTTTCACCAGATAGCATAAGGACGAGTCGCTGGAGCAGACTATTTTGTGTGGGGTGGTGGGGGCCGGGGGCAGGGCATCTGTAAATCCGATGGGCTGTTTTTGTTATCCCTAGAGATGAGAAGGGCAAATGTGTGTTGCAGGCAAAATGTGCGGATCCTGTTTCACACTTAGACTGAAACAGGATCTGCACTTTTGAGCCTGTTCCTTTAAGAATCCTTTGATTCATCACCTGGGAATCCACCATGGTTCTCTAGACCTCTATTTGCATGGGCACAGGTAACTGCCTTGTTCCAAGAAGTATGCGACAGAGCTTTTGAATTAACCAGTACTTTTAGAATTGTCAGGTTTTTAGCATGTTTAAACGTAATTGTGATAACGTTTGAATGTGCCTCCTTAAACCCAAGATGGCTGCCACGGATATAAATATGCTGAGGCATAGCTGACTTGTTGATGCCTATTTTTGTTAGTGGAGACTGACAAGAAGACATTCTTCTAAGTATCATCCCACCATCATTTTTCCATTGCGTAAAAATGGAAGGAAATTTTGCAAGTTAGTATTATAATTAGATGTAGGGTACGTATTTTTTTTTCTTTTTTTGTGGGGTAGGAGTGGATGGGCGTTTCAGGCCCTCTGTGAGCTCGCTGGTTTTCTTTTATTATCCCCAGAGAGGACAAGTGGGCATGTGTTTGGCAGGTGAAAAGTGTGGATTCTATTTCAGAGAATTAAACAGGATCCACATGGTCATCCCATTCCTTTAAGAATCCTTTGCTTCATCAGCTGGGAATCCACCATGGTTCTATATACTCCTCTATGCGTTGGCACAGGTAACTGGCTTGTTCCAAGAAGTATGCTGCAGAGCTTTTCAATTAACCAGTACGTTGAAAATTATTTGCAGGTTTTCAGCATTTCACCCTAATTGTAATAACGTTTGTATGTGCCTCCTGAAACCCAAGATGGCTGCCACGGACATAACTATGCTGAGGTGTAGCCGACTTGGTGTTGCCTATTTTTGTCAGCGGAGACTAACAAGAAGCCATTCTAAGTATAAGCCCACCGTCATTTTTCCATTGTTAAAAAATGCAGGGAAATTTTGCAAGTTAGCTTTATAATTAGTAGCTGGAGGGTACGTTTTTTTTTTTTTCCGTCGGGTCGGTGTCAATGGGGGGTTCAGGCCCTTTATAAATTTGCTGGTTTGTTTTTATTATCCCCAGAGAGGGGAAGTCGGCATTTGATGGCAGCTGAAAAGTGCGGATACTCTTTCAGAGAATTAAACAGCATTCGCATGGTCATGCCGTTCCTTTAAGAATCCTGGAAGGGCGCGGTGGCTCACGCCTGTAATCCTAGCACTCTGGGAGGCCGAGGCGGGTGGATCGCTCGAGGTCAGGAGTTCGAGACCAGCCTGAGCAAGAGCGAGACCCCGTCTCTACTAAAAATAGAAAGACATTATATGGACAACTAAAAATCTATATAGAAAAAATTAGCCGGGCATAGTGGCGCATGCCTGTAGTCCCAGCTACTCGGGAGGCTGAGGCAGTAGGATCCTTTAAGCCGAGGAGTCTGAGGTTGCTGTGAACTAAGCTGACGCCACGGCACTCACTCTAGCCTGGGCAACAAATTGAGACTCTGTCTCAACAAAAAAAAAAAAAAAAAAAAAAAAAAAAAAGAATCCTTTGCTTCATGAGCTGGGAATCCACCATGGTTCTATATACTCCTCTATGCGTGGGCACAGGTACCTGGCTTGTTCCAAGAAGTATGCCGCAGAGCTTTTCAATTAACCACTACGTTGAAAATTATTTGCAGGTTTTCAGCGTTTCACCATAATTGTGATAAGGTTTGTATGTGCCTGCTGAAACCCAAGATGGCTGCCACGGACATAACTATGCTGAGGCGTAGCTCACTTGGTGTTTCCTATTTTTGTCAGTGGAGACTGACAAGAAGCCATTCTTCTAAGTATAATCCCACCATGATTTTTCCATTGTTTAAAAATGCAGGGAAATTTTGCAAGTTAGCATTATAATTAGTAGCTGGAGGGTACTATTTTTTTTTTTGTGGTGTCGGTGTGGATGGGGGTGCAAGGCCCTCTAGATGTTCGCTGGTTTGTTTTTATTATCCCCATAGAGGAGAAGTGGGCATGTTGTTGGCAGGTGAAAAGTGCGGATTCTGTTTCAAAGAATTAAACAGGATCCGCATGGTCATCCGCTTCCTTTAAGAATCCTTTGCTTCATCAGCTGGGAAACCACCATGGTTCTATATACTCCCGTATGGGTGGGCACAGGTGACTGGCTTGTTCCAAGAAGTATGCCACAGAGGTTTTCAAATAAAAAGTACATTGAAAATTATTTGCAGGTGTTCAGCGTTTCATCATAATTGCGACAACGTTTGTATGTGCCTTGAAACCCAAGATGGCTGCCACAGACATAACTATGCCGAGGCGTAGCTGACTTGGTTTTGCCGATATTTGTTAGCGGAGACTGACAAGAAGCCATTCTTCTAAGTATCATGCCGCCATCATTTTTCCGTTGGTTAAAAATGAAGGGAAATTTTGGAACTTAGCATTATAATTAGTAGCTGGAGGGTACGGTTTTTTTTGTGTGTGTGGTCTATGTGGATGGGGGGCGTCAGGCCCTCTGTCAGTTCGCTGGTTAGTTTTTATTATCCCCAGAGAGGAGAAGTGGGCATGTGTTTGGCAGGTGAAAAGGGTGGATTCTGTTTCAGAGAATTAACGATGATCCCCATGGTCATCCCGTTCCTTTAATAATCCTTTACTTCATCAGCTGGAAATCCACCATGGTTCTATATACTCCTCTTTGCGTGGGAACAGGTAACTGGCTTGTTCCAAGAAGTATGCCGCAGAGCTCTTCAATTAACCACTACGTTGAAAATTATTTGCAGGTGTTCAGCGTTTCACCATAATTGTGATAACGTTTGTTTGGGCCTCCTGAAACCCAAGATGGATGCCACGAACATAACTATGCTGAGGCGTAGCTGACTTGGTTTTGCCTATTTTTGTTAGTGGAGACTGACAAGAATCCATTCTTCTAAGTATCATCTCACCATCATTTTTCCATTGTTTAAAAACACAGGAAAATTTTGCAAGTTAGCATTATAATTAGTGGCTGGAGGCTACGGTGTTTTTTTTTTTTTTTTCCCGTGGGGTCGGTGTGGATGTGTTGGTCAGGCCCTCTGTCAGTTCGCTGGTTTGTTTTTATTATCCCCAGAGAGGAGAAGTGGGTATTAGTATGGCAGGTGAAAACTGCGGATCTGTTTCAGAGAATTAAACAGGATCCGCATGGTAATCCCGTTCCTTTAAGAATCCTTTGCTTCATGAGCTGGGAATCCACCATGGTTCTATATACTTCTCTATGCGTGGGCACAGGAAACTGGCTTGTTCCAAGAAGTATGCCTCAGAGCTTTACAATTAACCAGTATGTTGAAAATCCTTTGCAGGTTTTCAGCGTTTCACCATAATTGTGATAACGTGTGTATGTGCCTACTGAATCCCAATATGGCTGCCAAGGACATAAGTATGCTGAGGCATAGCTGACTTCGTGTTGCCTATTTGTGTTAGTGGAGACTGACAAGAAGCCATTCTTCTAAGTATCATCCCACCACCATTTTTCCATTGTTTAAAAATGCAGGGAAATTTTGCAAGTTAGCATTATAATTAGTAGCTGGAGGGTACTTTTTTTTTTTTTTGTGGGGTCAGTGTGGATGGGTTGGTCAGGCCATCTGTCATTTCACTGGTTTGTTTTTATTATCCCCAGAGAGGAGAAGTGGGCATGTGTTTGGCAGGTGAAAAGGGCGGATTCTGTTTCAGAGAATTAAACAGGATCCGCATGGTCATCTCATTCCTTTAAGAATCCTTTGCTTCATCAGCTGGGATTCCACCATGTTTCTATATACTCCTCTATGCGTGGGCACAGGTACCTGGCTTGTTCCAAGAAGTATGCTGGAGAGTTTTCAAAATAACCAGTACGTTGAAAATTATTTGCAGGTTTTCAGCGTTTCACCATAATTTTGATAACGTTTGTATGTGCCTCCTGAAACCCAAGAAGGCTGCGACGGACATAACTATGCTGAGGAGTAGCTGACTTGGTGTTGCCTATTTTTGTTAGTGGAGACAGACAAGAAGCCATTCTTCTAAGTATCATCCCACCACCATTTTTCCATTGTTCTAAAATGCAGGGAAATTTTGCAAGTTAGCATTATAATTAGTAGCTGGAGGGCACAGTTTTTTTTTGTGTGTGGTCGATGTGGATGGGGGGGGTCAGGCCCTCTGTCAGTTCGCTGGTTAGTTTTTATTATCCCCAGAGAGGAGAAGTGGGCATGTGTTTGGCAGGTGAAAAGGGCAGATTCTGTTTCAGAGAATTAACGATGATCCCCATGGTCATCCCGTTCCTTTAATAATCCTTAACTTCATCAGCTGGAAATCGACCATGGTTCTATATACTCCTCTTTGCGTGGGAACAAGTAACTGGCTTGTTCCAAGAAGTATGCCGCAGAGCTTTTCAATTAACCACTACGTTGAAAATTATTTGCAGGTGTTCAGCGTTTCACCATAATTGTGATAACGTTTGTTTGTGCCTCCTGAAACCCAAGAAGGCTGCGACGGACATAACTATGCTGCGGAGTAGCTGACTTGGTGTTGCCTATTTTTGTTAGTGGAGACTGACAAGAATCCATTCTTCTAAGTATCATCCCACCACCATTTTTCCATTGTTTTAAAATGCAGGGAAATTTTGCAAGTTAGTATTATAATTAGTAGATGGAGGATACTTTTTTTTTTTTGTGGGGTCGGTGTGGGTGGGGGTGCAAGGCCCTCTAGATGTTCGCTGGTTTGTTTTTATTATCCCGAGAAAGGAGAAGTGGGCATGTTGTTGGCAGGTGAAAAGTGCGGATTCTGTTTCAAAGAATTAAACAGGATCCGCATGGTCATCCGCTTCCTTTAAGAATCCTTTGCTTCATCAGCTGGGAAACCACCATGTTTCTATATACTCCCGTATGGGTGGGCACAGGTTACTGGCTTGTTCCAAGAAGTATGCCACAGAGCTTTTCAAATAAAAAGTACATTGAAAATTATTTGCAGGTGTTCAGCGTTTCATCATAATTGCGACAACGTTTGTATGTGCCTTGAAACCCAAGTTGGCTGCCACAGACATAACTATGCTGAGGCGTAGCTGACTTGGTTTTGCCGATTTTTGTTAGTGGAGACTGACAAGAAGCCATTCTTCTAAGTATCATGCCGCCATCATTTTTCCGTTGGTTAAAAATGAAGGGAAATTTTGGAAGTTAGCATTATAATTAGTAGCTGGAAGGTACGGGTTTTTTTTGTGTGTGGTCGATGTGGATGGGGGGGTCAGGCCCTCGGTCAGTTCGCTGGTTAGTTTTTATTATCCCCAGAGAGGAGAAGTGGGCATGTGTTTGCCAGGTGAAAAGTTCGGATTCTGTTTCAGAGAATGAAACAGGATCGGCATGCTCATCCCGTTCTTTAGGAAACTTTTGCTTCATCAGCTGGGAATCCACCATGGTTCTATATACTCCTCTATGTGTGGGCACAGGTAACTGGCTTGTTCCAAGAAGTATGCTGCAGAGCTTTTCAATTAAGCAGTACGTTGAAAATTATTTGCAGGTTTTCAGCGTTTCACCATAATTTTGATAACGTTTGTATGTGTCTCCTGAAACCCAATATGGCTGCCAAGGACATAAGTATGCTGAGGCGTAGCTGACTTCGTGTTGCCTATTTTTGTTAGTGGAGACTGACAAGAAGCCATTCTTCTAAGTATCATCCCACCACCATTTTTCCATTGTTTAAAAATGCAGGGAAATTTTGCAAGTTATCATTATAATTAGTAGCTGGAGGGTACTTTTTTTTTTTTTGTGGGGTCAGTGTGTATGGGTTGGTCAGGCCATCTGTCAATTCACTGGTTTGTTTTTATTATCCCCAGAGAGGAGAAGTGGGCATGTGTTTGGCAGGTGAAAAGTGCGGATTCTGTTTCAGAGAATTAAACAGGATCCGCATGGTCATCTCATTCCTTTAAGAATCCTTTGCTTCATCAGCTGGGATTCCACCATGTTTCTATATACTCCTCTATGCGTGGACACAGGTACCTGGCTTGTTCCAAGAAGTATGCTGGAGAGTTTTCAAATTAACCAGTACGTTGAAAATTATTTGCAGGTTTTCAGCGTTTCACCATAATTTTGATAACGTTTGTATGTGCCTCCTGAAACCCAAGAAGGCTGCGACGGACATAACTATGCTGAGGAGTAGCTGACTTGGTGTTGCCTATTTTTGTTAGTGGTGACAGACAAGAAGCCATTCTTCAAGTATCATCCCACCACCATTTTTCCATTGTTTTAAAATGCAGGGAAATTTTGCAAGTTAGCATTATAATTAGTAGCTGGAAGGTACGGGTTTTTTTTGTGTGTGGTCGATGTGGATGGGGGGGGGTCAGGCCCTCGGTCAGTTCGCTGATTAGTTTTTATTATCCCCAGAGAGGAGAAGTGGGCATGTGTTTGGCAGGTGAAAAGTTCGGATTCTGTTTCAGAGAATTAACATTTATCCCCATGGTCATCCGTTCCTTTAATAATCCTTCACTTCATCAGCTGGAAATCCACCATGGTTCTATATACTCCTCTTTGCGTGGGAACAGGTAACTGGCTTGTTCCAAGAAGTATGCCGCAGAGCTTTTCAATTAACCACTACGTTGAAAATTATTTGCAGGTGTTCAGCGTTTCACCATAATTGTGATAACGTTTGTTTGTGCCTCCTGAAACCCAAGAAGGCTGAGTCGGACATAACTATGCTGAGGAGTAGCTGACTTGGTGTTGCCTATTTTTGTTAGTGGAGACTGACAAGAAGCCATTCTTCTAAGTATCATCCCACCACCATTTTTCCATTGTTTTAAAATGCAGGGAAATTTTGCAAGTTAGCATTATAATTAGTAGCTGGAGGGTAAGGTTTTTTTTGTGTGTGTGTGGTCGATGTGGATGGGGGGTCAGGCCCTCTGTCAGTTCGCTGGTTAGTTTTTATTATCCCCAGAGAGGAGAAGTGGGCATGTGTTTGGCAGGTGAAAAGGGTGGATTCTGTTTCAGAGAATTAACGATGATCCCCATGGTCATCCCGTTCCTTTAATAATCCTTTACTTCATCAGCTGGAA
Source organism: Eulemur rufifrons (assembly GCF_041146395.1). Lineage (NCBI taxonomy): Eukaryota > Metazoa > Chordata > Mammalia > Primates > Lemuridae > Eulemur > Eulemur rufifrons. The sequence goes on along the minus strand of NW_027182815.1, from coordinate 1,178,958 downwards.
ATCCACCATGGTTCTATATACTCCTCTTTGCGTGGGAACAAGTAACTGGCTTGTTCCAAGAAGTATGCCGCAGAGCTCTTCAATTAACCACTACGTTGAAAATTATTTGCAGGTGTTCAGCGTTTCACCATAATTGTGATAACGTTTGTTTGGGCCTCCTGAAACCCAAGATGGATGCCACGAACATAACTATGCTGAGGCGTAGCTGACTTGGTTTTGCCTATTTTTGTTAGTGGAGACTGACAAGAATCCATTCTTCTAAGTATCATCTCACCATCATTTTTCCATTGTTTAAAAACACAGGAAAATTTTGCAAGTTAGCATTATAATTAGTGGCTGGAGGCTACGGTGTTTTTTTTTTTTTTTCCCGTGGGGTCGGTGTGGATGTGTTGGTCCGGCCCTCTGTCAGTTCGCTGGTTTGTTTTTATTATCCCCAGAGAGGAGAAGTGGGTATTAGTATGGCAGGTGAAAACTGCGGATCTGTTTCAGAGAATTAAACAGGATCCGCATGGTAATCCCGTTCCTTTAAGAATCCTTTGCTTCATGAGCTGGGAATCCACCATGGTTCTATATACTTCTCTATGCGTGGGCACAGGAAACTGGCTTGTTCCAAGAAGTATGCCTCAGAGCTTTACAATTAACCAGTATGTTGAAAATCCTTTGCAGGTTTTCAGCGTTTCACCATAATTGTGATAACGTGTGTATGTGCCTACTGAATCCCAATATGGCTGCCAAGGACATAAGTATGCTGAGGCATAGCTGACTTCGTGTTGCCTATTTGTGTTAGTGGAGACTGACAAGAAGCCATTCTTCTAAGTATCATCCCACCACCATTTTTCCATTGTTTAAAAATGCAGGGAAATTTTGCAAGTTAGCATTATAATTAGTAGCTGGAGGGTACTTTTTTTTTTTTTTTGTGGGGTCAGTGTGGATGGGTTGGTCAGGCCATCTGTCATTTCACTGGTTTGTTTTTATTATCCCCAGAGAGGAGAAGTGGGCATGTGTTTGGCAGGTGAAAAGGGCGGATTCTGTTTCAGAGAATTAAACAGGATCCGCATGGTCATCTCATTCCTTTAAGAATCCTTTGCTTCATCAGCTGGGATTCCACCATGTTTCTATATACTCCTCTATGCGTGGGCACAGGTACCTGGCTTGTTCCAAGAAGTATGCTGGAGAGTTTTCAAAATAACCAGTACGTTGAAAATTATTTGCAGGTTTTCAGCGTTTCACCATAATTTTGATAACGTTTGTATGTGCCTCCTGAAACCCAAGAAGGCTGCGACGGACATAACTATGCTGAGGAGTAGCTGACTTGGTGTTGCCTATTTTTGTTAGTGGAGACAGACAAGAAGCCATTCTTCTAAGTATCATCCCACCACCATTTTTCCATTGTTCTAAAATGCAGGGAAATTTTGCAAGTTAGCATTATAATTAGTAGCTGGAGGGCACAGTTTTTTTTTGTGTGTGGTCGATGTGGATGGGGGGGGTCAGGCCCTCTGTCAGTTCGCTGGTTAGTTTTTATTATCCCCAGAGAGGAGAAGTGGGCATGTGTTTGGCAGGTGAAAAGGGCAGATTCTGTTTCAGAGAATTAACGATGATCCCCATGGTCATCCCGTTCCTTTAATAATCCTTAACTTCATCAGCTGGAAATCGACCATGGTTCTATATACTCCTCTTTGCGTGGGAACAAGTAACTGGCTTGTTCCAAGAAGTATGCCGCAGAGCTTTTCAATTAACCACTACGTTGAAAATTATTTGCAGGTGTTCAGCGTTTCACCATAATTGTGATAACGTTTGTTTGTGCCTCCTGAAACCCAAGAAGGCTGCGACGGACATAACTATGCTGCGGAGTAGCTGACTTGGTGTTGCCTATTTTTGTTAGTGGAGACTGACAAGAATCCATTCTTCTAAGTATCATCCCACCACCATTTTTCCATTGTTTTAAAATGCAGGGAAATTTTGCAAGTTAGTATTATAATTAGTAGATGGAGGATACTTTTTTTTTTTTGTGGGGTCGGTGTGGGTGGGGGTGCAAGGCCCTCTAGATGTTCGCTGGTTTGTTTTTATTATCCCGAGAAAGGAGAAGTGGGCATGTTGTTGGCAGGTGAAAAGTGCGGATTCTGTTTCAAAGAATTAAACAGGATCCGCATGGTCATCCGCTTCCTTTAAGAATCCTTTGCTTCATCAGCTGGGAAACCACCATGTTTCTATATACTCCCGTATGGGTGGGCACAGGTTACTGGCTTGTTCCAAGAAGTATGCCACAGAGCTTTTCAAATAAAAAGTACATTGAAAATTATTTGCAGGTGTTCAGCGTTTCATCATAATTGCGACAACGTTTGTATGTGCCTTGAAACCCAAGTTGGCTGCCACAGACATAACTATGCTGAGGCGTAGCTGACTTGGTTTTGCCGATTTTTGTTAGTGGAGACTGACAAGAAGCCATTCTTCTAAGTATCATGCCGCCATCATTTTTCCGTTGGTTAAAAATGAAGGGAAATTTTGGAAGTTAGCATTATAATTAGTAGCTGGAAGGTACGGGTTTTTTTTGTGTGTGGTCGATGTGGATGGGGGGGTCAGGCCCTCGGTCAGTTCGCTGGTTAGTTTTTATTATCCCCAGAGAGGAGAAGTGGGCATGTGTTTGCCAGGTGAAAAGTTCGGATTCTGTTTCAGAGAATGAAACAGGATCGGCATGCTCATCCCGTTCTTTAGGAAACTTTTGCTTCATCAGCTGGGAATCCACCATGGTTCTATATACTCCTCTATGTGTGGGCACAGGTAACTGGCTTGTTCCAAGAAGTATGCTGCAGAGCTTTTCAATTAAGCAGTACGTTGAAAATTATTTGCAGGTTTTCAGCGTTTCACCATAATTTTGATAACGTTTGTATGTGTCTCCTGAAACCCAATATGGCTGCCAAGGACATAAGTATGCTGAGGCGTAGCTGACTTCGTGTTGCCTATTTTTGTTAGTGGAGACTGACAAGAAGCCATTCTTCTAAGTATCATCCCACCACCATTTTTCCATTGTTTAAAAATGCAGGGAAATTTTGCAAGTTATCATTATAATTAGTAGCTGGAGGGTACTTTTTTTTTTTTTGTGGGGTCAGTGTGTATGGGTTGGTCAGGCCATCTGTCAATTCACTGGTTTGTTTTTATTATCCCCAGAGAGGAGAAGTGGGCATGTGTTTGGCAGGTGAAAAGTGCGGATTCTGTTTCAGAGAATTAAACAGGATCCGCATGGTCATCTCATTCCTTTAAGAATCCTTTGCTTCATCAGCTGGGATTCCACCATGTTTCTATATACTCCTCTATGCGTGGACACAGGTACCTGGCTTGTTCCAAGAAGTATGCTGGAGAGTTTTCAAATTAACCAGTACGTTGAAAATTATTTGCAGGTTTTCAGCGTTTCACCATAATTTTGATAACGTTTGTATGTGCCTCCTGAAACCCAAGAAGGCTGCGACGGACATAACTATGCTGAGGAGTAGCTGACTTGGTGTTGCCTATTTTTGTTAGTGGTGACAGACAAGAAGCCATTCTTCAAGTATCATCCCACCACCATTTTTCCATTGTTTTAAAATGCAGGGAAATTTTGCAAGTTAGCATTATAATTAGTAGCTGGAAGGTACGGGTTTTTTTTGTGTGTGGTCGATGTGGATGGGGGGGGGTCAGGCCCTCGGTCAGTTCGCTGATTAGTTTTTATTATCCCCAGAGAGGAGAAGTGGGCATGTGTTTGGCAGGTGAAAAGTTCGGATTCTGTTTCAGAGAATTAACATTTATCCCCATGGTCATCCGTTCCTTTAATAATCCTTCACTTCATCAGCTGGAAATCCACCATGGTTCTATATACTCCTCTTTGCGTGGGAACAGGTAACTGGCTTGTTCCAAGAAGTATGCCGCAGAGCTTTTCAATTAACCACTACGTTGAAAATTATTTGCAGGTGTTCAGCGTTTCACCATAATTGTGATAACGTTTGTTTGTGCCTCCTGAAACCCAAGAAGGCTGAGTCGGACATAACTATGCTGAGGAGTAGCTGACTTGGTGTTGCCTATTTTTGTTAGTGGAGACTGACAAGAAGCCATTCTTCTAAGTATCATCCCACCACCATTTTTCCATTGTTTTAAAATGCAGGGAAATTTTGCAAGTTAGCATTATAATTAGTAGCTGGAGGGTAAGGTTTTTTTTGTGTGTGTGTGGTCGATGTGGATGGGGGGTCAGGCCCTCTGTCAGTTCGCTGGTTAGTTTTTATTATCCCCAGAGAGGAGAAGTGGGCATGTGTTTGGCAGGTGAAAAGGGTGGATTCTGTTTCAGAGAATTAACGATGATCCCCATGGTCATCCCGTTCCTTTAATAATCCTTTACTTCATCAGCTGGAAATCCACCATGGTTCTATATACTCCTCTTTGCGTGGGAACAGGTAACTGGCTTGTTCCAAGAAGTATGCCGCAGAGCTCTTCAATTAACCACTACGTTGAAAATTATTTGCAGGTGTTCAGCGTTTCACCATAATTGTGATAACGTTTGTTTGGGCCTCCTGAAACCCAAGATGGATGCCACGAACATAACTATGCTGAGGCGTAGCTGACTTGGTTTTGCCTATTTTTGTTAGTGGAGACTGACAAGAATCCATTCTTCTAAGTATCATCTCACCATCATTTTTCCATTGTTTAAAAACACAGGAAAATTTTGCAAGTTAGCATTATAATTAGTGGCTGGAGGCTACGGTGTTTTTTTTTTTTTTTCCCGTGGGGTCGGTGTGGATGTGTTGGTCCGGCCCTCTGTCAGTTCGCTGGTTTGTTTTTATTATCCCCAGAGAGGAGAAGTGGGTATTAGTATGGCAGGTGAAAACTGCGGATCTGTTTCAGAGAATTAAACAGGATCCGCATGGTAATCCCGTTCCTTTAAGAATCCTTTGCTTCATGAGCTGGGAATCCACCATGGTTCTATATACTTCTCTATGCGTGGGCACAGGAAACTGGCTTGTTCCAAGAAGTATGCCTCAGAGCTTTACAATTAACCAGTATGTTGAAAATCCTTTGCAGGTTTTCAGCGTTTCACCATAATTGTGATAACGTGTGTATGTGCCTACTGAATCCCAATATGGCTGCCAAGGACATAAGTATGCTGAGGCATAGCTGACTTCGTGTTGCCTATTTGTGTTAGTGGAGACTGACAAGAAGCCATTCTTCTAAGTATCATCCCACCACCATTTTTCCATTGTTTAAAAATGCAGGGAAATTTTGCAAGTTAGCATTATAATTAGTAGCTGGAGGGTACTTTTTTTTTTTTTTTGTGGGGTCAGTGTGGATGGGTTGGTCAGGCCATCTGTCATTTCACTGGTTTGTTTTTATTATCCCCAGAGAGGAGAAGTGGGCATGTGTTTGGCAGGTGAAAAGGGCGGATTCTGTTTCAGAGAATTAAACAGGATCCGCATGGTCATCTCATTCCTTTAAGAATCCTTTGCTTCATCAGCTGGGATTCCACCATGTTTCTATATACTCCTCTATGCGTGGGCACAGGTACCTGGCTTGTTCCAAGAAGTATGCTGGAGAGTTTTCAAAATAACCAGTACGTTGAAAATTATTTGCAGGTTTTCAGCGTTTCACCATAATTTTGATAACGTTTGTATGTGCCTCCTGAAACCCAAGAAGGCTGCGACGGACATAACTATGCTGAGGAGTAGCTGACTTGGTGTTGCCTATTTTTGTTAGTGGAGACAGACAAGAAGCCATTCTTCTAAGTATCATCCCACCACCATTTTTCCATTGTTCTAAAATGCAGGGAAATTTTGCAAGTTAGCATTATAATTAGTAGCTGGAGGGCACAGTTTTTTTTTGTGTGTGGTCGATGTGGATGGGGGGGGTCAGGCCCTCTGTCAGTTCGCTGGTTAGTTTTTATTATCCCCAGAGAGGAGAAGTGGGCATGTGTTTGGCAGGTGAAAAGGGCAGATTCTGTTTCAGAGAATTAACGATGATCCCCATGGTCATCCCGTTCCTTTAATAATCCTTAACTTCATCAGCTGGAAATCGACCATGGTTCTATATACTCCTCTTTGCGTGGGAACAAGTAACTGGCTTGTTCCAAGAAGTATGCCGCAGAGCTTTTCAATTAACCACTACGTTGAAAATTATTTGCAGGTGTTCAGCGTTTCACCATAATTGTGATAACGTTTGTTTGTGCCTCCTGAAACCCAAGAAGGCTGCGACGGACATAACTATGCTGCGGAGTAGCTGACTTGGTGTTGCCTATTTTTGTTAGTGGAGACTGACAAGAATCCATTCTTCTAAGTATCATCCCACCACCATTTTTCCATTGTTTTAAAATGCAGGGAAATTTTGCAAGTTAGTATTATAATTAGTAGATGGAGGATACTTTTTTTTTTTTGTGGGGTCGGTGTGGGTGGGGGTGCAAGGCCCTCTAGATGTTCGCTGGTTTGTTTTTATTATCCCGAGAAAGGAGAAGTGGGCATGTTGTTGGCAGGTGAAAAGTGCGGATTCTGTTTCAAAGAATTAAACAGGATCCGCATGGTCATCCGCTTCCTTTAAGAATCCTTTGCTTCATCAGCTGGGAAACCACCATGTTTCTATATACTCCCGTATGGGTGGGCACAGGTTACTGGCTTGTTCCAAGAAGTATGCCACAGAGCTTTTCAAATAAAAAGTACATTGAAAATTATTTGCAGGTGTTCAGCGTTTCATCATAATTGCGACAACGTTTGTATGTGCCTTGAAACCCAAGTTGGCTGCCACAGACATAACTATGCTGAGGCGTAGCTGACTTGGTTTTGCCGATTTTTGTTAGTGGAGACTGACAAGAAGCCATTCTTCTAAGTATCATGCCGCCATCATTTTTCCGTTGGTTAAAAATGAAGGGAAATTTTGGAAGTTAGCATTATAATTAGTAGCTGGAAGGTACGGGTTTTTTTTGTGTGTGGTCGATGTGGATGGGGGGGTCAGGCCCTCGGTCAGTTCGCTGGTTAGTTTTTATTATCCCCAGAGAGGAGAAGTGGGCATGTGTTTGCCAGGTGAAAAGTTCGGATTCTGTTTCAGAGAATGAAACAGGATCGGCATGCTCATCCCGTTCTTTAGGAAACTTTTGCTTCATCAGCTGGGAATCCACCATGGTTCTATATACTCCTCTATGTGTGGGCACAGGTAACTGGCTTGTTCCAAGAAGTATGCTGCAGAGCTTTTCAATTAAGCAGTACGTTGAAAATTATTTGCAGGTTTTCAGCGTTTCACCATAATTTTGATAACGTTTGTATGTGTCTCCTGAAACCCAATATGGCTGCCAAGGACATAAGTATGCTGAGGCGTAGCTGACTTCGTGTTGCCTATTTTTGTTAGTGGAGACTGACAAGAAGCCATTCTTCTAAGTATCATCCCACCACCATTTTTCCATTGTTTAAAAATGCAGGGAAATTTTGCAAGTTATCATTATAATTAGTAGCTGGAGGGTACTTTTTTTTTTTTTGTGGGGTCAGTGTGTATGGGTTGGTCAGGCCATCTGTCAATTCACTGGTTTGTTTTTATTATCCCCAGAGAGGAGAAGTGGGCATGTGTTTGGCAGGTGAAAAGTGCGGATTCTGTTTCAGAGAATTAAACAGGATCCGCATGGTCATCTCATTCCTTTAAGAATCCTTTGCTTCATCAGCTGGGATTCCACCATGTTTCTATATACTCCTCTATGCGTGGACACAGGTACCTGGCTTGTTCCAAGAAGTATGCTGGAGAGTTTTCAAATTAACCAGTACGTTGAAAATTATTTGCAGGTTTTCAGCGTTTCACCATAATTTTGATAACGTTTGTATGTGCCTCCTGAAACCCAAGAAGGCTGCGACGGACATAACTATGCTGAGGAGTAGCTGACTTGGTGTTGCCTATTTTTGTTAGTGGTGACAGACAAGAAGCCATTCTTCAAGTATCATCCCACCACCATTTTTCCATTGTTTTAAAATGCAGGGAAATTTTGCAAGTTAGCATTATAATTAGTAGCTGGAAGGTACGGGTTTTTTTTGTGTGTGGTCGATGTGGATGGGGGGGGGTCAGGCCCTCGGTCAGTTCGCTGGTTAGTTTTTATTATCCCCAGAGAGGAGAAGTGGGCATGTGTTTGGCAGGTGAAAAGTTCGGATTCTGTTTCAGAGAATTAACATTTATCCCCATGGTCATCCGTTCCTTTAATAATCCTTCACTTCATCAGCTGGAAATCCACCATGGTTCTATATACTCCTTTTTGCGTGGGAACAGGTAACTGGCTTGTTCCAAGAAGTATGCCGCAGAGCTTTTCAATTAACCACTACGTTGAAAATTATTTGCAGGTGTTCAGCGTTTCACCATAATTGTGATAACGTTTGTTTGTGCCTCCTGAAACCCAAGAAGGCTGAGTCGGACATAACTATGCTGAGGAGTAGCTGACTTGGTGTTGCCTATTTTTGTTAGTGGAGACTGACAAGAAGCCATTCTTCTAAGTATCATCCCACCACCATTTTTCCATTGTTTTAAAATGCAGGGAAATTTTGCAAGTTAGCATTATAATTAGTAGCTGGAGGGTAAGGTTTTTTTTGTGTGTGTGTGGTCGATGTGGATGGGGGGTCAGGCCCTCTGTCAGTTCGCTGGTTAGTTTTTATTATCCCCAGAGAGGAGAAGTGGGCATGTGCTTGGCAGGTTAAAAGGGCGGATTCTGTTTCAGAGAATTAACGATGATCCCCATGGTCATCCCGTTCCTTTAATAATGCTTTACTTCATCAGCTGGAAATCCACCATGGTTCTATATACTCCTCTTTGCGTGGGAACAGGTAACTGGCTTGTTCCAAGAAGTATGCCGCAGAGTTTTCAATTAACCACTACGTTGTAAATTATTTGCACGTGTTCAGCGTTTCACCATAATTGTGATAACGTTTGTTTGTGCCTCCTGAAACCCAAGATGGCTTCCAGGAACATAAGGATGCTGAGGCGTAGCTGACTTGGTTTTGCCTATTTTTGTTAGTGGAGACTGACAAGAATCCATTCTTCTAAGTATCATCTCACCATCATTTTTCCATTATTTAAAAATGCAGGAAAATTTTGCAAGTTAGCATTATAATTAGTAGCTGGAGGCTACGGTGTTTTTTTTTTTTTTTTCCTGTGGGGTCGGTGTGGGTGTGTTGGTCAGGCCCTCTGTCAGTTCGCTGGTTTGTTTTTATTATCCCCAGAGAGGAGAAGTGGGTATTAGTATAGCAGGTGAAAACTGCAGATCTGTTTCAGAGAATTAAACAGGATCCGCATGGTAATCCCGTTCCTTTAAGAATCCTTTGCTTCATGAGCTGGGAATCCACCATGGTTCTATATACTTCTCTATGCGTGGGCACAGGAAACTGGCTTGTTCCAAGAAGTATGCGTCAGAGCTTTTCAATTAACCAGTATGTTGAAAATCCTTTGCAGGTTTTCAGCGTTTCACCATAATTGTGATAACGTGTGTATGTGCCTACTGAAACCAAATATGGCTGCTACGGACATAACTATGCTGAGGCGTAGCTGACTTGGTGTTGCCTATTTTTGTCAGTGGAGACTGACAAGAAGCCATTCTTCTAAGTATCATCCCACCATCATTTCTCCATTGTTTAAAAATGCAGGGAAATTTTGCAAATTGGCATTATAATTAGTAGCTGGAGGGGACTTTTTTTTTTTTTTGTGGGGTCGGTCAGGATGGGTGTTCAGGCCATCTGTGAGATCGCTGGTTTGTTTTTATTATCCGCAGAGAAGAGTAGTGGGCATGTGTTTGGCAGGTGAAAAGTGGGGATTCTGATTCAGAGAATTAAAGAGGATCCGCATGGTCATATCATTCCTTTAAGAATCCTTTGCTTCATCAGCTGGGATTCCACCATGTTTCTATATACTCCTCTATGCGTGGGCACAGGTACCTGGCTTGTTCCAAGAAGTATGCTGGAGAGTTTTCAAATTAACCAGTACGTTGAAAATTATTTGCAGGTTTTCAGCGTTTCACCATAATTTTGATAACGTTTGTATGTGCCTCCTGAAACCCAAGAAGGCTGCGACGGACATAACTATGCTGAGGAGTAGCTGACTTGGTGTTGCCTATTTTTGTTAGTGGAGACAGACAAGAAGCCATTCTTCTAAGTATCATCCCACCACCATTTTTCCATTGTTTTAAAAGGCAGGGAAATTTTGCAAGTTAGCATTATAATTAGTAGCTGGAGGGTACGGTTTTTTTTGTGTGTGTGGTCTATGTGGATGGGGGGGTGAGGCCCTCTGTGAGTTCACTGGTTAGTTTTTATTATCCCCAGAGAGGAGAAGTGGGCATGTGTTTGGCAGGTGAAAATGGCGGATTCTGTTTTAGAGAATTAACGATGATCCCCATGGTCATCCCGTTCCTTTAATAATCCTTTACTTCATCAGCTGGAAATCCACCATGGTTCTTTATACTCCTCTTTGCGTGGGAACAGGTAACTGGCTTGTTCCAAGAAGTATGCCGCAGAGCTTTTCAATTAACCACTACGTTGAAAATTATTTGCAGGTGTTCAGCGTTTCACCATAATTGTGATAACGTTTGTTTGTGACTCCTGAAACCCAAGAAGGCTGCGACGGACATAACTATGCTGAGGAGTAGCAGACTTGGTGTTGCCTATTTCTGTTAGTGGAGACTGACAAGAAGCCATTCTTCTAAGTATCATCCCACCACCATTTTTCCATTGTTTAAAAATGCAGGGAAATTTTGCAAGTTAGCATTATAATTAGTAGCTGGAGGGTACGTTTTTTTTTTTTTTGTGTGTGGTCAATGTTGGTTTGGGGTTCAGGCCCTCTGTCAGTTTGCTGGTTAGTTTTTATTATCCCCAGAGAGGAGAAGTGGGCATGTGTTTGGCAGGTGAAAAGGGCCGATTCTGTTTCAGAGAATTAACGATGATCCCCATGGTCATCCCGTTCCTTTAATAATCCTTAACTTCATCAGCTGGAAATCCACCATGGTTCTATATACTCCTCTTTGCGTGGGAACAGGTAACTGGCTTGTTCCAAGAAGTATGCCGCAGAGCTTTTCAATTAACCACTACGTTGAAAATTATTTGCAGGTCTTCAGCGTTTCACCATAATTGTGATAACGTTTGTTTGTGACTCCTGAAACCCAAGAAGGCTGCGACGGACATAACTATGCTGAGGAGTAGCTGACTTGGTGTTGCCTATTTTTGTTAATGGAGACAGACAAGAAGCCATTCTTCTAAGTATCATCCCACCACCATTTTTCTATTGTTTTAAAAGGCAGAGAAATTTTAAAATTTTAAACCCTTAACCCTAACCCTAACCCTAACCCTAACCTTAACCCTAACCCTAACCCACCACCATTTTTCAGGGAAATTTTAAAATTTTAAATTTTAAACCCTTAACCCTTAACACTTAAACCTTAAAATTTTAAAATTTTAAACCCTTAACCCTGACCCTAACCATAACCTTAACCCTAACCCTAACCCACCACCATTTTTCCATTGTTTTAAAAGGCAGGGAAATTTTAAAATTTTAAACTCTTAACCCTAACCCTAATCCTAACCGTAATGCTAACCCCTAAACGTAACCCTAACCGTGACCAGTAAACCTAACCCTAACCTCTAACACAAACCATAGCACATAACTCTAACCCTAAAACTAACCCTAACCCTAACCCTAAACCTAAACCCTAACTCTTAACCTTAACACTAAGCGTTAACTCTCACGCTAACCTTTAATCCTAACCCTAATCCTAATCTTCAACCCTAAACCTAACACTTAACCCTAACCCTGTACCAAACCCTAACCCCTCATCTTAACCCTAACCGTAAACCTCAACCCTAAACCAAAGTGTAACCGTTAAACCTAAGAGTAACCTTTAACCCTAACCCTATTCCCTAACCCTAAGCCCTCACCCTAACACTAAACTTCATCCTTAACCCTAACCAGAATCCTAACCCTAAATCTAATTCTCAGACTTCTTGCTTTCTTAGAGTTTAGAAAGCCTGCAATCCTCCCATGCCATGCGTGAAAGGAGGCTCTACCACTGTGTCCTGCATGAAACCCACGGGCCCATACCCAGAGTATGATAGAGTGGGTTCCCGGGTACAATCCCAGCCCCCTAAACTCCCCCCGCCCGCGTAATGCAGACAGGGCCCGTGCGCTAAGCATAAACAATACCTTTAACAGATAACCCAAACCCTGAACATAACACCCAACCCTGTTCCTATTTCTCACCTTAACACGTAAACCTCACCGTGCGCCTAACTTTAACCTCTTATCCTAACGTTAATGCATAACCCATTTCCTGAGAACAACCCCTATCCCATAATTCTAACCCTATCTCCTCGTCATCACTGTGACACCTAATCCCTAACCCTAATTCTAAACCGCTAACCCTAACCGTAACCCTACCTACAACCCTAACACTGAGAGTAACCCTTACTTCTAACCCCAACGCTATGCCTAACAAAAACCCTAACCCTTGACCCTAACCCTTCACCCTAACCCCTAAGCCTTACCCTAACCCTTAACCCTAATCCTAATCCTAACCATTAAACCTAACCCTAGCTCTTAAAGCTAACCCTAAACCTTACCCTCACGACTAGACCTAACCCTGACACTAACCTAACACCTAATCCTAACCAGAACCCCTAAAGCTAACCCTGAACCCTATCCCTAACCCTAGCAGTCAACTTTAACCCTAAACCTAAGCCCAACCCGTAACCCTAATCCTGTCCTTTTACCCTAAAACTAACCCCTAAACCTAACCCCTATACCTCACCCTAACTCTAACCCCAATCCTAATTCTAACCATACCCCTTCATAAAACACTAACTCCTAACCTCTAACCCTAACACTAACCAAAATCCCTAATCGCTAATCCCTAAGCCTAACGCTTAAACTTTACCCTAACCGTTAACCCTCCCCCTAATTCTTAACACTGACCCTAACCTTAACCTTTAACTCTAAGCCTAACCCTTAACCCTACAGTAAGGAAGACCCTTAATGCTAATGGGATCCCTTTTCCCTAACCCTAACACTACAGCTAAAAATAACCCTAACCTTTGATCCTTAAACCTAACCCATAACACTTACTTTAACCCCAAACCCTAACCCTAATCCTAAGCATTAAACCTAACCCTATCTCTTAACCCTAACCCTAGCCTTTACCCTAACGCTTAGATCTAACCCTAAATCTAACCTCCTGCCTAATCCTAACCTTAAGCCCTAATGCTAACTCTAACCCTGAACCCTAAACCTACCCATAACCCTTAACACTAACGCTATCCGTAAACCTTAACCCTGACCCTAACCATTACCCGCACCCAAGCATTTAACCCTGACCCTAACCCTAATCCTTAATGATAACGCTAACACTAAACCCTAACCCTAAGCCCAACACTTAACCATAATACTATCCTTTAACCCTAAGCCTAACCCTAACCCCTAACGCTAAACCTAACCCTAACCGCAACCCTAACCCTCAATCTTGAAACTTACCATTAACCCTGACACTAACCCTTAACCCTAACCCTACTCCTAATCCTTATCCATAAGGCTAATACTGAAGCCTAACCCTGTGCCAAACGCTAAACCCAAACCTTAACCCTAACCCTGAATCTTAAACGTAAACCTAACTGTAACTGTTAAACCTAACACTAACATTTAACCCTAACACCTAACCCTAAGACTCCACCCTAACACTAATCTTCATCCCTAAACATTACCATAATCCTACCCCTAAATCTAATTCTCAGACTTCTTGCTTTCTCAGAGTTTAGAAAGCCTACAATCCTCCCATGCCATGAGTTAAAGGGTGCTCTGCCACTGTGTCCTGCATGAAACCCAGGAATCCACACCCAGCGTTCAATAGAGTGTGTTCCCGGGGACAATCCTATCCCCCTAACAGCCGCCCGCCGCCCAGTGCAGACAGGGCCTGTACGCTAAGTATAAGCACTGCCCCTAACAGATAACCCTCACCCTGAACATAACACCTAACCATGATCCTATTCCTAAACGTAAACCATAAACCTCCCCGTAATGCTAACTTATCCCCTTAAATTAACGTTAATGCATAACACCCTGAGAAGAAGCCCTATCCCATAATTCTAATCCTAAACCATAGTCATAACCATAACACCTCATCCCTATTTCTAAAATGAAAACCCTAACTTTCACCCTACCACAACCCTAACCCTAACCCTATCCCCTAACCCTAAGCCCTCACCCTATCACTAATCTTCATCCCTAAACCGTGCCGTAATTTTAACCCTAAATCTAATTCTCAGACTTCTTGTTTTCTCAGAGTTTTGAAAGCCTACAATCCTACTAAGCCATGCATGAAAGCCGGCTCTGCCACAGTGTCCGGCATGAAACCGAGAGGCCCATACACTGCGTGGGATAGAGTGTGTTCTCAGCGACCATCACAGACTCCTAACTTCGCCTCCTAGTGCATACAGGGCCCATGCCCTAAGCATAAACCCTACCCGTCACCCATAACCCTAACCCAGAACATAACACCTAACCCTGATCCTACTGCTCACCTCAACACGTAAACCTCACCGTAACCCTAAGTTCAACCCCTTATCTTAACGTTAATGCATGACACCCTGAGAACAAGCCTATACCGTAATTCTAACCCTAACTCCTAGCCATAACCATAACACCTAATTCCTAATTCTGAAACGCCAACCCTAACCTTAACCCTACCAACACTAACCCTAACCCTAACTCTTAACCATAACACTAACCTTTACCCTAATGCCTAGAGATTTAACCCCAACACTGACCTACAGTTACACTAAACCTACCCTCTAATGCTAACCTTAAACCTGAACCATAAACCTAACCCTTAACCCTAACCCCATCCCTAACCCCCTTACCCTAACTCTAACTGTTAACCATCACCCTAACCCTCAACCCTGTCCCTAACCTTAAACCTTAATCCTAACAATGCGTGAGATGAGCCTCTGCCTTTGTCCTGCATGACAGTTGAAGCCCAACACCCAGGGTACGATGAAGTGGGGACCCAGCCTTGCTCCACATCCACAGTGCCCCGTACGTTAGACAGGGCCCGTGCCCTAACACACACCGTTAAACGTAAGCCCTAACCCTATCACTAAACCAAACCCTTAGTAAGCCCTGAATCTAACTCCTAACAATAACCCTAATCCCTGACCCTTACTCTTGCCTCTCACCATAAACCTAAACCCAACCACTAAACATAATCCTAATCTCTAACCCTAACAGTAATCCTAACCCTAATTCTAACCTAAAACCCTAACCCCTAAACCTAATCCTAGTCCCTAACACCTAAACTTACCCTAAACCCAATTCCAATTCTCAGACTTCTTCAATTCAAAAACTTAAAAAAGCCTACAATCCACCAATGCCGTGTCTGAGATGAGGGTCCGCCCCTATGTCCTGCATGACAGGCAGGCGCCAATGCCCAGGGTACTATGGAGTGGGGTCCGGGGGTCTGGAGGCTTGCTAAACTCCAGTTTGGAAGAATTGCTATAGTCATATATAGGGATGCTTACATTTACTGATAAAAAGCAACTATTGGTGTGTGATTTGTAGGCTTGCCTTACTCTAGTTTGGATGAAGAAGCTGAATCATATATAGGAATATTAGCTTTGAGTTAGAGGAAGCATCTATGGGGGGTGCTTTTCTGGCTTGTTAAACTCTGGTTTGGAAGAAGTTCGAGAGTCTTATATAGGAACGATATCATTCATTCAGAGAAAGCAATTATAGGGAGTTGGTTTGTAGGCTTGCTAAGCTCTAGTTTGGAGGAAGGCGAGAGTCATATATAGGAACGCTTACATTCACATAAAGCGTCTACGGGGGGACGGTTTCTAGGCTTCCTAAACTCTAGCTTGGAAAAAGAGGACAGTTACGTATAGGAACTCTCGGCGGGGGATTTGTAGCATTGCTAAAATCTTAGATTGGAAAAGTTGCGAGAGTCATACATAGGAATGTTAACATTCACTCAATGAAAGCAACTATAAGGGGTGCTTTCCAGGCTGGCTACACTCTAATTTGGAAAAAGTGCGACAGTCATAAAGAGGAAGGCTTATATTCACTCAGACAAAGCAATTATGTGTAGGTGTATAGTAGGCATGCTAACTCTAGTTTGGAAAATTTCGAGAGCCATGTATAGGAAAGCTTACAGTAACTTAGAGAAAGCAACGAACGGGGGTGGAGTGTAGGCTTGCTAAACTCTAGTTTGGAGGAAGTGCCATAGTCCTATATAGGAACGCTTAAATTCGTTCAGAGAAAACAGCTGTCGGGGATTGGTTTGTAGACATAACTCAAGTTTGGAAGAAGTGCGAGAGACATATATAGGAATGTTTACATTGACTCAAAGAAAGCAACTATGGGGGAGTGTTATTTTGGCATGCCAGATGCTAGTTAGGAAGAAGTACAAGACTCATATATAGGAACGCTTACATTCACACACCGAGAGCAACTACGGAGTAGTGTCAGGTAGACATGTTAAAGTCTAGCTTGGGAGAAGTTCCAGAGTCCTATATAGGAAAGGTAACAGCCACTTTGAAAAAGCAAGTCTTGGCGGGTGGATTGTAGGCCTGCAAAACCCTGTTTTGGTTGAAGTGTGAGAGTCATATATGAGAACGCTTACATTCCCTCAGAGAAAGCAACGATGGGGTTGTTTGTAGGCTTACTAAACTGCAGTTTGGAAGAAGCACGAGAATCACATATAGGAACACATACATTTTGACGCACTGAAAGTAACTATGGGGTGGTGTTTTATAGGCATGCTAAACTCTAGTTTGGACGAAGTTTGAGAATCACATATAAGAAAGCTTACAGTCACTTAGAGAAAGCAAATCTCTGGGTGTGGAATGTAGGCCTGCTAAACTCTATTTTGGTTGAAGTGTGAGAGTCATATATGGGAACGCTTACATTCACTCAGAGAAAACAACGTTTGGGTGGTGGTTTGTAGGGCATACTAAACTGTAGTTTGGAAGAAGTACGAGAGTCCTATATAGGAACACTTACATTCACGCAGAGAAAGCACTTATGGCGTCAGGTTTTGTAGGCATGCTAAACTGCAGTTTGGAAGAAGTTGGAGAACCTTATACAGGAATGATTACCATCACCTAGGGAAAGCAACTCTCGGGAGATGGTTTGTACACATGCTAAACTCTAATTTGGATGAAGTGTGAGAGTCAAACATGGGACCGCTTACATTCCCTCAGAGAAACAACATTGGGCTGGTTTTTGTAGGCATACTAAATAGTTTGGAAGAAGTACGAGAATGATATTTGGGAACGCTTACATTCACCCAGAGAAAGCAACTACGGGGTGGTGTTTTGTAAGCATGCTATAGTTTGGAAGAAGTTCTAAACCTGAACAGTCACTTAGAGAAAGCAACTCTTGGTGGGTGATTTTTAGGTCTGCTAAATTGTATTTTGAAAGAAGTACCAGAGTCATATATACTAATGCTTACATTCATGCAAAGAAAAAACTATGGGGTGATGTTTTGTGGGCATGTTAACCTGTAGTTTGGAAGAAGTTGGAGAGTCTTATTTAGGAAAGCTTACAGTCACCTAGAGAAAGCAACTCTCGGGAGATCCTTTCTTGGCCTGCTAAACTCTACTTTGGATCAATTGTGAGAGTCAAACATGGGAATGCTTTCATTCATTCAGAGAACGCAACGCTTGGGTGGTGGTTTGTAGGCATTCTAAACTGTATTTGGGAGGAAGTACGAGAGTCATATATCTGAACGCTTACATTCAGGCATAGACAGCAACTCTGGGGTCGTATTTTGTTGGCATGCTAAACTGTGGTTTGGAAGAAGTTCGAGAGTCTTATATAGGAAAGATTACAGCGACACAGAGAAAACAACTCTCGGAAGTTTATTGGTAGGCCTGCTAAACTCTAATTTGGATGAAATGTGAGAACGCTTGCATTCATTCACTCAGAGAAAGAAACATTATCGTGATGGTTTGAAGGCATAATAACTGTAGTTGGGAAGAAGTAGGAGAGTCATATATATGAACGGTTACATTCACGCAGAGAAAGCAACTGTGGGGTGGCGCAGGTATGCATGTTAATCTGTAGTTTGGAGGAAGTGCGAGAGTCATATCTGGGGAATATTACAGTCACTTAGAGAAAGGAACCATTTTGGGCTGGTTTGTAGATCTGCTAAATTCTATTTTGGAAACAGAGTGTGAGTCATATATGGGAACGCTTATGTTCACTCAGAGAAAGCAACCACGGTGTGGTGTTTTGTTGGCATGGTGTAGTTTGAAAGAAGTTGGAGATTCTTATATAGGAAAGTTTACAGTCACCTAGAGAAAGCAACTCACGGGGTGTGGTTTGTAGGCCTGCTAAACTCTAATTTAGATGAAGTGAGAGAGGCATATATATGAACGCTTATATTGATGCAGAGAAAGTAACTATGGGGTGGTGTTTTGTAGGCATGCTAAAATATAATTTGGAAGAAGTTCGAAAGCAGACAGTCACTTAGAGAAAGCAACTCTCGGCGGTTCAATTTTCGGTCTGCTAAATTGTATTTTGAAAGAAGTACCAGAGTCATATATACAAACGCTTACATTCATGCAGAGAAAGCAACTGTGGGGTGGTGTTTTCTAGGCATGCTAAACTCTAGTTTGGACGAAGTTTGAGAATCACATATAAGAAAGCTTAGAGTCACTTAGAGAAAGCAAATCTCTGGTGTGGAATGTAGGCGTGCTAAACTCTATTTTGGTTTCAGAGTGAGAGTCATATATGGGAAGGCTTACATTCACTCAGAGAAAGCTACGATGATGTGGTGGTTTGTAGGCATACTAAACTCTAGTTTGGAAGAAGTAGGAGAATGATATATGGGAACAGTTACATTCATGCAGAGAAAGCAATTATGGGGTGGATTTTTGTAGCCATGCTAATCTCTATTTTGCAAGAAGTTAAAGAGTAATATATAGGAAAACGTACCGTCATTTATAGAAACCAACTTTCGGGGGATGGTTTGTAGGCCTGCAAAACTCTACTTTGGAAGAAGGGGGAGAGTCATATTGGGGACTGCGTACATTCACTCAGAGAAATCAACGATGGGGTTGTGGTTTGTAGGCATACTAAACTCTAGTTTGGAAGAAGTACGAGAATCATATATAGGAACGCTTACATTCATGCAGAGAAAGCAACTATGGAGTGATGTTTGTATGCCTACTAAACTATAGTTTGGGGGATGTTCGAGAGTCATATCTGGGAAGTTTACAGTCATTTAGAGAAAGCAACTCTTGGGGGGGTGGTTCGTAGGCCTGCTAAACTCTATTTTCAATGAAGTGTTAGAATCATATACAGGAACGCTTACATTCACTCAGAGAAAGCAACGTTGGGGTGGCCGTTTTTGAGCATACTGAACTCTACTTTGGAAGAGGTACGAGAGACATATACAGGAACGCTTACATTAACACAGAGAAAGCAAATATGGGGTGCTGTAGTGCAGGCATGCTAAACTATAGATTGGAAGAAGTTCGAAAGCTGACAGTCATTTACAGAAAGCAACTCTTGGCGGGTGATTTTTAGGTCTGCTAAATTGTATTTTGAAAGACGTACCAGAGTCATATAGACAAACGCTTACATTCATGCAGAGAAAGAAACTATGGGGTGATATGTTGTTGGCATGCTAAACTGAAGTTTGGAAGGAGTTCGAGAGTGTTATATAGGATAACTTAGAGTCACCTAGAGAAAGCAACACTCGGGACAGCTTTGCAAGCCTGTAAACACTAATTAGCAGCAATTGTGAGAGTCAAACATGGGAACGCTTACATTCACTCAGAGAACACAACGTTTGGGTGGTGATTTGTAGGCATCATAACTGTAGTTTGGAAGAAGTAGGAGAGTCATATATATGAACGGTTACATTCACGCAGAGAAAGCAACTGATGGGTGGCGTATGTACGCATGTTAATGTATACTTTGGAGGAAGTTCGGGAGTCTTATCTGGGGAAAATTGCAGTCACTTAGAGAAAGCAACCATCGGGGGCCGTTTTGTAGATCTGCTAAATTCTATTTTGGAAGAAGAGAGAAAGTCATATGTGGGAACGCTTATGTTCACTCAGAGAAATCAACGATGGGGCAGTGTTTCGTTGGCATGCTAAACTGTAGTTTGGAAGAAGTTCGCGAGTCTTATATAAGAAAGCTTACAGTCACCTAGAGAAAGTAACTCTCGGCAGATTGTTTCTAAGCATGCTAAACTCTAATTTGCATCAATTGTGAGAGTCAAACATGGGAACGCTTACATTCACTCAGAGAACGCAACGTTTGGGTGGTGGTTTGTAAGCATTCTAAACTGTATTTTGGAGGAAGTAGGAGAGTCATATATACGAATGCTTACATTCACGCAGAGAAAGCAACTCTGGGGTCGTATTTTGTTGGCATGCTAAACTGTGGTTTGGAAGAAGTTCGAGAGCCTTATATAGGAAAGATTACACTGACACAGAGAAAACAACTCTCTGTAGTTTGTTGGTAGGTCTGCTAAACTGTAATTTGGATGAAGTGTGAGAACGCTTGCATTCACTCAGAGAAAGAACTTTGTCGTGGTGGTTTGTAGGAATAACAACTGTAGTTCGAAGAAGTAGGAGAGTCATATATGAACGGTTACATTCACGCAGAGAAAGCAATTGTGGGGTGGTGTATGTAATCATCATAATCTGTAGTTTGGAGGAAGTTCGAGAGTCATATCTGGGGAAAATTAGAGTCACTTAGAGAAAGGAACCATCGGGGGCTGGTGTGTAGGTCTGCTAAATTCTATTTTGGAAAAAGAGTGAGAGTCATATATGGGAACGCTTATGTTCACTCATAGAAATCAATGATGGGGCGCTGTATTGTTGGCATGCCAAACTGTAGTTTGGAAGAAGTTCGAGAGTCTTATATAGGAAAGTTTACAGTCACCTAGAGAAAGCAACTCACAGGAGGTGGTTTGTAGGCCGCTAAACTCTAATTTGGATGAAGTGAAAGAGGCATACATGGATATGCTTCATTCACTCAGAGAAAGGTAAGTTGGAGTGGCGGTTTTTAGGTATACTAAACTCCAGTTTGGAAGAAGTACGAGAGTCATATATATGAACGCTTATATGGACGCAGAGAAAGCAACTATGGGGTGGTGTTTTGTAGGCATGCTAATATATAATTTGGAAGAAGTTCGAAAGCAGACAGTCACTTAGAGAAAGCAACTCTCGGCGGTTCAATTTTCGGTCTGCTAAATTGTATTTTGAAAGAAGTACCAGAGTCATATATACAAACGCTTACATTCATGCAGAGAAAGCAACTGTGGGGTGGTGTTTTCTAGGCATGCTAAACTCTAGTTTGGACGAAGTTTGAGAATCACATATAAGAAAGCTTAGAGTCACTTAGAGAAAGCAAATCTCTGGTTGTGGAATGTAGGCGTGCTAAACTCTATTGTGGTTTAAGACTGAGCATCATATATGGAAAGGGTTACATTCACTCAGAGAAAGCAACGATGGTGTGGTGGTTTGTAGGCATACTAAACTCTAGTTTGGAAGAAGTAGGAGAATGATATATGGGAACGCTTACATTCATGCAGAGAAAGCAATTATGCGGTGGATTTTTTGCACCCATGCTAATCTCTAGTTTGGAAGAAGTTATATAGGAAAGCGTACACTCATTTATAGAAACCAATTTACGGGGGATGGATGGTAGGCCTGCAAAACTCTACTTTGGAAGAAGGGGGAGAGTCATATTGGGGACCACGTACATTGACTCAGAGAAATCAAGGATGGGGTTGTGTTTTGTAGGCATACTAAACTCTAGTTTGGAGGAAGTACGAGAATCATATATAGGAACGCTTACATTCATGCAGAGAAAGCAACTATGGAGTGATGTTTGTATGCCTACTAAACTATAGTTTGGAGGATGTTCGAGAGTCATATCTGGGAAGCTTACAGTCATTTAGAGAAAGCAACTCTCTGGGGGTGGTTCGTAGGCCTGCTAAACTCTATTTTCAATGAAGTGTTAGAATCATATACAGGAACGCTTACATTCACTCAGAGAAAGCAACGTTGGGGTGGTGGTTTGTAGGTATACTAACCTGTAATTTGGAAGAAGCAAAAGAATCACATATAGAACCGCTTACATTCAGGCACTGAAAGCCACTATGGGTTCGTGTTTTTAGGCATGCTAAACCGTAGTTTGGAAGAAGTTCGAAAGCTGTCACTTAGAGAAAGAAACTCTCTGCGTGTGATTTTTAGGTCTGCTAAATTGTGTTTTGAAATAAGTACCAGAATCATAGTTACAAACGGTTACATTCATGCAGAGAAAGAAACTATGGGGTGATGTTTTGTGGGCATGCTAAACTGCCCACAAAACTTCTAAGAAGTTCGAGAGTCTTATATAGGAAAGCTTACAGTCACCTAGAGAAAGCAACTCTCGGGAGATGGTTTCTAAGCCTGCTAAACTAATTTGCACCGATTGTTAAAGTCAAACATGGGAAGGTTTACATCCACTCAGAACGCAACGTTTGGGTTGTGGTTTGTGGCCATAATAACTGTAGTTCGGAAAAAGTAGGAAAGTCATATATATGAACGGTTACATTCACGCAGAGAAAGCAACTGTTGGGTACCGTATGTACGCGTGCTAATCTATAGTTTGGAGGAAATTCGAGAGTCATATCTAGGGAAAATTACAGTCACATAGCTAAATCAACCATCGGGGACTGGTTTGTAGGTCTGCTAAATTCTATTTTGGAAAAAGAGATTCATATAAGGGAATGCTTATGTTCACTCAGAGAAAGCAACGATCCGGTGGTGTATTGTTGGCATGCTAAACTGTAGTTTGGAAGAAGTTCGAGAGTTTTATATAGGAAAGCTTACATTCACCTAGAGAAAGCAACTTTCAGGATGTGGTTTATAGGCCTGGTGAACTCTAATTTGGATCAAGTGTGAGAGTCATACATATGAGTTCCAAAATACAGTTTAGTATGCCTACAAACCACCAGCCCAACATTGCTTTCTCTGAGTGGATATAGGCTTTCCCTTATATGAATCTCGGACTGCTTTCAAAATGCAATTTACCGGACCTACAAAACACCGCCTGAGAGTTGCTTTCTCTCACTATAAGCTTTCCTATATATGACTTTGGAACATAGTTTAGCATGCCAACAAAAGGCCACCCCATAGTTTGCGTGAATGTAAGCGTTCCTATGCATCACGCTCGTACTTCTTCCAAAGTATAGTACACCTACAAACCACCTCCCCAACTTTGCTTTTTCTGAGTGAATGTAAGCATTCTTTTATTCTCGTACTTCCTCCAAACTCCAGTTTAGTGTGACTAAAAACCACCACCGCAACCCTGCTTTCTCTGAGTGAATGTTAGCGTTCCCGTTTATGATTCACACTTCATCCAAAATAGAATTTAGCAGAACTACAAACCAGCCCCCAAGGGTTGCTTTCTCTATGAGACTGTAAGCTTTCCTATTACTCTTAACTTCTTCGCAACTAGAGATTTGCATGCCTACAAAACACCACCCCATAGTTGCCCTCTCTGCGTGAATGTAAGCACTTGTATATATGACTCTGCTACTTCTTCCAAAATACAGTTTAGTATGCTTACAAACAACCAACCAAACGTTGCGTTCTCTGAGAGAATGTTAGCGTTCCCAAGTATGACTGTTCCAAATGATGCAAAGTAGAGTTTAGCAGGCTTACAAACTATCTCTCGAAAGTTGCTTCCTCTGGGGGACTGTAAGCTTTCCTATAAAAGACTGTCGAACTTCTTCGAAACTACATTTCAGCACGCCAACAAAACATCACCACATAGTTTCTTTCTCAGCATAAATATAAGCGATTTTATATATGACTCTGGTACTTCTTTCAAAATACAATTTAGCAGACCTCTAAATCAACCGCCGAGAGTTGCCTTCTCTAAGTCACTGTCAGCTTTCGAACTTCTTCCAAATTATATTTTAGCAGGCCTACAAAACACCACCCCATAGTGGCCCTCTCTGGGTGAATGTAAGCGCTCATATATATGACTCTGCTACTTCCAAAATACCGTTTAGTATGCTTACAAACCACCACCCAAAAGTTAAGTTCTCTGAGAGAATGTTAGTGTTCCCAAGTATGACTGTTCCAAATGATGCAAAGTAGAGTTTAGCAGGCTTACAAACTATCTCTCGAAAGTTGCTTCCTCTAGGGGACTGTAAGGTTTCCTATAAAAGACTGTCGAACTTCTTCGAAACTACATTTCAGCACGCCAACAAAACATCACCACATAGTTTTTCTCAGCATAAATGTAAGAGATTTTATATATGACTCTGGTACTTCTTTCAAAATACAATTTAGCAGACCTCAAAATCAACCGCCAAGAGTTGCATACTCTAAGTCACTGTCAGCTTTCGAACTTCTTCCAAATTATATTTTAGCATGCCTACAAAACACCACCCCATAGTTGCTTTCTCTGCGTCCATATAAGCGTTCATATATATGACTCTCGTACTTCTTCCAAACTGGAGTTTAGTATACCTAAAAACCGTCACCACAATTTACCTTTCTCTGAGTGAATGAAGCGTATCCATGTATGCCTCTTTCACTTCATCCAAATTAGAGTTTAGTGGCCCACAAACCACCTCCTGTGAGTTGCATTCTCTAGGTGACTGTAAACTTTCCTATATAAGACTCTCGAACTTCTTCCAAACTACAGTTTAGCATGCCAACAATACAGCGCCCCATCATTGATTTCTCTGAGTGAACATAAGCGTTCCCATATATGACTCTCACTCTTCTTCCAAAATAGAATTTAGCAGACCTACACAACACCCGATGGTTCCAATTCTCTACGTGACTCTAATTTTTCCCACATATGACTCTCGAACTTTCTCCAAACTATAGATTATGATGATTGCATAGGCCACCCCACAGTTGCTTTCTCTGCGTGAATGTAACCGTTCATATATGACTCTCCTTCTTTTAAACTACAGCATTTATTCCTACAAACCATCACGACAACGTTCTTTCTCTGAGTGAATGCAAGCATTCTCACACTTCATCCAAATTACAGTTTAGCAGACCTACCAACAAACTACAGAGAGTTGTTTTTCTCTGTGTCACTGTAATCTTTCTTATGTAAGGCTCTCGAACTTCTTCCAAACCACAGTTTAGCATGCCAACAAAATACGACCCCAGAGTTGCTTTCTCTGCGTGAATGTAAGCATTCGTATATATGAGTCTCCTACTTCCTCCAAAATACAGTTTAGAATGCTTACAAACCACCACCCAAACGTTGCGTTCTCTGAGTGAATGTAAGCGTTCCCATGTTTGACTCTCACAATTGATGCAAATTAGAATTTAGCATGCTTAGAAACAATCTCCCGAGAGTTGCTTTCTCTAGGTGACTGTAATTTTCCCCAGATATGACTCTCGCACTTCCTCCAAACTACAGATTAGCATGCATACATACGCCACCCAACAGTTGCTTTCTCTGCGTGAATGTAACCGTTCATATATATGACTCTCCTACTTCTTCTGAACTACAGTTATTATGCCTACAAACCACCACCCAAACGTTGCGTTCTCTGAGTGAATGTAAGCGTTCCAATGTTTGACTCTCACAATTGCTGCTAGTTAGAGTTTAGCAGGCTTGCAAAGCTCTCCTGAGTGTTGCTTTCTCTAGGTGACTGTAAGCTATCCAAATAACACTCTCGAACTCCTTCCAAACTGCAGTTTAGCATCCCCACAACACATCACCCCATATTTTCTTTCTACGCATGAATGTAAGTGTTTGTATATAAGACTCTGACACGTCTTTCAAAATACAATTTAGCAGACTGAAAAAATCACCCGCCAAGAGTTGCTTTCTCTAAGTGACTGTCAGCTTTCGAACTTCTTCCAATCTATAGTTTAGCATGCCTGCACTACAGCACCCCATATTTGCTTTCTCTGTGTTAATGTAAGCGTTCGTATTTATGTCTCTCGTACCTCTTCCAAAGTAGAGTTTAGTATGCTCAAAAACGGCCACCCCAACGTTGCTTTCTCTGAGTGAATGTAAGCGTTCCTGTATATGATTTTAACACTTCATTGAAAATAGAGTTTAGCAGGCCTACGAACCACCCCCGAGAGTTACATCCTCCAAACTATAGTTTAGTAGGCATACAAACATCACTCCATAGTTGCTTTCTCTGCGTGAATGTAACCGTTCATATATATGACTTTCCTACTTCTTCCGAACTACAGTTATTATGGCCACAAACTACAACCCAAACCTTGCGTTCTGAGTGGATGTAAACCTTCTGATATTTGACTTTAACAGTTGGTGCAAATTAGCAGGCTTAGAAACCATCTCCCGAGAGTTGCTCTCTCTAGGTGACTGTAAGCTTTGCTATATAAGATTCTAAACTTCCTCCAAACTATAGTTTAGTAGGCATACAAACATCACTCCATAGTTGCTTTCTCTGCATGAATGTAAGCGTTCCTATATATGATTCTCGTACTTCCACCAAACTAGAGTTTAGTATGCCTACAAAACACAAGCCCATCCTTGATTTCTCTGAGTCAATGTACGTGGTCCCCAATATGACTCTCTCACTTCTTCCAAAGTAGAGTTTTGCAGGCCTACCGTCCATCCCCCGAAAGTTGGTTTCTATAAATGACTGTACGCTTTCCTATATAACTTCTTCCAAACTAGAGATTAGCATGGGTACAAAAACCCACCCCATAATTGCTTTCTCTGCATGAATGTAAGCATTCCCAAATATCATTTTCCTAATTCTTCCAAACTAGAGTTTAGTATGCCTACAAACCACCACATCATCGTTGCTTTCTCTGAGTGAATGTAACCCTTTCCATATATGACTCTCAATCTTAAACCAAAATAGAATTTAGCACGCCTACATTCCACAACCAGAAATTTGCTTTCCCTAAGAGACTCTAAGCTTTCTTATATGTGATTCTCAAACTTCGTCCAAACTAGAGTTTAGCACGCCTAGAAAACACCACCCCACAGTTGCTTTCTCTGCATGAATGTAAGCGTTTGTATATATGACACTGGTACTTCTTTCAAAATACAATTTAGCAGACCTAAAAATCTACCGCCAAGAGTTGCTTTCTCTGACTGTCTGCTTTCGAACTTCTTCCAAACTATATTTTAGCATGCCAACAAAACACCACCCCATAGTTGCTTTCTCTGCGTCCATATAAGCGTTCATATATATGTCTCTCGTACTTCTTCCAAACTGGAGTTTAGTATACCTAAAAACCGGCACCACAATTTACCTTTCTCTGAGTGAATGAAGCGTATCCATGTATGCCTCTTTCACTTCATCCAAATTAGAGTTTAGCGGCCTACAAACCACTTCCTGTGAGTTGCTTTCTCTAGGTGACTGTAAACTTTCCTATATAAGACTCTCGAACTTCTTCCAAACTACAGTTTGGCATGCCAACAATACAGCGCCCCATCATTGATTTCTCTGGGTGAACATAAGCGTTCCCATATATGACTCTCACTCTTTTTCCAAAATAGAATTTAGCAGACCTACACGCCAGCCCCCGATGGTTCCTTTCTCTAAGTGACTCTAATTTTCCCCAGATATGACTCTCGAACTTCCTCCAAACTACAGATTATGATGATTACATACACCACCCCACAATTGCTTTCTCTGCGTGAATGTAACCGTTCATATATGACTCTCCTACTTCTTCGAACTACAGTTGTTATTCCTACAAACCACCACGACAAAGTTCTTTCTCTGAGTGAATGCAAGCGTTCTCACACTTCATCCAAATTACAGTTTAGCAGACCTACCAACAAACTACAGAGAGTTGTTTTCTCTGTGTCAGTGTAATCTTTCCTATATAAGGCTCTCAAACTTCTTCCAAACCACAGTTTAGCATGCCAACAAAATACGACCCCAGAGTTGCTTTCTCTGCGTGAATGTAAGCATTCGTATATATGACTCTCCTACTTCCTCCAAAATACAGTTTAGAATGCTTACAAACCACCACCCAAACGTTGCGTTCTCTGAGTGAATGTAAGCGTTCCCATGTTTGACTCTCACAATTGATGCAAATTAGAGTTTAGCATGCTTAGAAACAATCTGCCGAGAGTTACTTTCTCTAGGTGACTGTAAGCTTTCTTATATAAGACTCGCGAACTTCTTCCAAACTACAGTTTAGCATGCCAACGAAACACTGCCCCATCGTTGATTTCTCTGAGTGAACATAAGCGTTCCCACATATGACTTTCTCTCTTCTTCCAAAATAGAATTTAGCAGATCTACAAAACGGCCCCCGATGGTTGCTTTCTCTAAGTGACTGCAATTTTCCCCAGATAAGACTCCCGAACTTCCTCCAAAGTATACATTAACATGCGTACATACGCCACCCATCAGTTGCTTTCTCTTCGTGAATGTAACCGTTCATATATATGACTCTCCTACTTCTTCCAAACTACAGTTATGATGCCTACAAATCACCACCCAAACGTTGTGTTCTCTGAGTGAATGTAAGCGTTCCCATGTTTGACTCTCACAATTGCTGCTAATTAGTGTTTACAGGCTTGCAAAGCTGTCCCGAGTGTTGCTTTCTCTAGGTGACTCTAAGTTATCCTATATAACACTCTCGAACTCCTTCCAAACTGCAGTTTAGCATGCCAACAACACATCACCCCATAGTTTCTTTCTCTGCATGAATGTAAGCGTTTGTCTATATGACTCTGGTACGTCTTTCAAAATACAATTTAGCAGACCTAAAAATCACCCGCCAAGAGTTGCTTTCTGTAAATGATTGTCAGCTTTCGAACTTCCTCCAATCTATAGTTTAGCATGCCTGCACTACAGCACCCCATATTTGCTTTCTCTGTGTTAATGTAAGCGTTCCTGTATATGTCTCTCGTACCTCTTCCAAAGTAGAGTTCAGTATGCTCAAAAACGGCCACCCCAACGTTGCTTTCTCTGAGTGAATGTAAGCGTTCCTGTATATGATTCTAACACTTCATTGAAAATAGAGTTTAGCAGGCCTACGAACCACCCCCCCCAAGAGTTGCTTTCTCTAAATGACTGTAAGCATCCCAGATATGACTCTCGAACATCCCCCAAACTATAGTTTAGTAGGCATACAAACATCACTCCATAGTTGCTTTCTCTGCATGAATGTAAGCGTTCCTATATATGATTCTCGTACTTCTTCCAAACTAGAGTTTAGTATGCCTACAAACCACAACCTGATCGTTGATTTCTCTGAGTGAATGTACGCAGTCCCCAAAATGACTCTCCCCCTTCTTCCAAAGTAGAGTTTTGCAGGCCTACAAACCATCCCCTGAAAGTTGGTTTCTATAAATGACGGTACGCTTTCCTATATATTACTCTTTAACTTCTTGCAAAATAGAGATTAGCATGGCTACAAAAAATCCACCCCATAATTGCTTTCTCTGCATGAATGTAAGTGTTCCCATATATCATTCTCCTACTTCTTCCAAACTAGAGTTTAGTATGCCTACAAACCACCACATCATCGTAGCTTTCTCTGAGTGAATGTAAGCCTTCCCATATATGACTCTCACTCTGAAACCAAAATAGAGTTTAGCACGCCTACATTCCACACCAGAGATTTGCTTTCTCTAAGTGACTCTAAGCTTTCTTATATGTGATTCTCAAACTTCGTCCAAACTAGAGTTTAGCATGCCTAGAAAACACCACCCCACAGTTGCTTTCTCTGCATGAATGTAAGCGTTTGTATATATGACTCTGGTACTTCTTTCAAAATACAATTTAGCAGACCGAAAATTGAACCGCCGAGAGTTGCTTTCTCTAAGTGACTGTCTGCTTTCGAACTTCTTCCAAATTATGTTTTAGCATGCCTACAAAACACCACCCCATAGTTACTTTCTCTGCATCAATATAAGCGTTCATATATATGCCTCTCTCACTTCATCTAAATTAGAGTTTAGCAGGCCTACAAACCACACCCCGTGAGTTGCTTTCTCTAGGTGACTGTAAACTTTCCTATATAAGAATCTCCAACTTCTTTCAAACTACACCATGCCAACAAAACACCACACCGTGGTTGCTTTCTCTGAGTGAACATAAGCGTTCCCATATATGACTCACACTCTGTTTCCAAAATAGAATTTAGCAGATCTACAAACCAGCCCAAGATGGTTCCTTTCTCTAAGTGACTGTAATTTTCCCCAGATATGACTCTCGCACTTCCTCCAAACTACAGATTACCATGCATACCTGCGCCACCCCACAGTTGCTTTCTCTGCGTGAATGTAACCGTTCATATATATGACTCTCCTACTTCTTCCCAACTACAGTTATTATGCCTTCAAACCATAACGATAATGTTTCTTTCTCTGAGTGAATGAATGCAAGCGTTCTCACATTTCATCCAAATTAGAGTTTAGCAGGCCTACCAATAAACTTCCGAGAGTTGTTTTCTCTGTGTCACTGTAATCTTTCCTATATAAGACGCTCGAACTTCTTCCAAACCACAGTTTAGCATGCCAACAAAATACGACCCCAGAGTGGCTTTCTCTGCCTGAATGTAAGCGTTCATATATATGACTCTCGTACTTCCTCCCAAATACAGTTTAGAATGCCTACAAACCACCACCCAAACGTTGCGTTCTCTGAATGAATGAAAGCATTCCCATGTTTGACTCTCACAATTGATCCAAAGTAGAGTTTAGCAGGCCAAGAAAGGATCTCCCGAGAGTTGCTTTCTCTAGGTGACTGTAAGCTTTCCTAAATAAGACTCTCCAACTTCTTCCAAACTACAGGTTAACATGCCCACAAAACATCACCCCATAGTTTTTTCTTTGCATGAATGTAAGCATTAGTATATATGACTCTGGTACTTCTTTCAAAATACAATTTAGCAGACCTAAAAATCACCCACCAAGAGTTGCTTTCTCTAAGTGACTGTTCAGGTTTAGAACTTCTTCCAAACTATAGCATGCTTACAAAACACCACCCCGTAGTTGCTTTCTCTTGGTGAATGTAAACGTTCCCAAATATCATTCTCGTACTTCTTCCAAACTATTTAGTATGCCTACAAAAACCAGCCCAATGTTGTTTCTCTGAGGGAATGTAAGCGGTCCCATGTTTGACTCTCACACTTCATCCAAATTAGAGTTTAGCATGTGTACAAACCATCTCCCGAGAGTTGCTTTCCCTAGGTGATGGTAATCATTCCTGTATAAGGTTCTCCAACTTCTTCCAAACTGCAGTTTAGCATGCCTACAAAACCTGACGCCATAAGTGCTTTCTCTGCGTGAATGTAAGTGTTCCTATATAGGACTCTCGTACTTCTTCCAAACTACAGTTTAGTATGCCCTACAAACCACCACCCAAACGTTGTTTTCTCTGAGTGAATGTAAGCGTTCCCATATATGACTCTCACACTTCAACCAAAATAGAGTTTAGCAGGCCTACATTCCACACCCAGAGAGTTGTTTTCTCTACGTGACTGTAAACTTTCCTATATATGACTCTCAAACTTCGTCCAAACTAGAGTTTTGCAAGCCTACAAAACACCACCCCATAGTTGTTTTCGGTGCCGGAATGTAAGCGGCTCTACATGTGATTCTCTTGCTTCTTCCAAATTACAGGTTAGTATGCCTAGGAACCACAACCACGACGTTGCTTTCACTGAGTTCCCATATATTATTCTAACACTTCATTGACAATAGAGTTTAGCAGGCCTACGAAACACCCCCCGAGAGTTGCTTTCTCTAAGTGACTGTAAGCTTCCCAGATATGACTCTCGAACTTCCTCCAAACTATATTTTAGTAGGCATACAAACATCACTCCATAGTTGCTTTCTCTGCGTGAAGGTAAGCGTTCCTATATACGATTCTCGTACTTCTTCCAAACTAGAGTTGACTATGCCTACAAATCACAATCCCATCGTTGATTTCTCTGAGTGAATGCACGCGGTCCCCAATATGACTCTCCCCCTTCTTCCAAACTGGAGTTTTGCAGGTGTACAAAACATCCCCCGAGAGTTGGTTTCTATGACTGTAACCTTTCCTATATATTACTCCTTAACTTCTTCCAAACTAGAGATTAGCATGGCTACAAAAACGCCACCCCATAATTGCTTTCTCTACGTGAATGTAAGCGTTCCCATATATCATTCTCCCACTTCTTCCAAACTAGAGTTTAGTATGCCTACAAACCACCACGTCGTCGTTGCTTTCTCTGAGGGAATGTAAGCCTTCCCATATATGACTCTCACTCTTAAACCAAAATAGAGTTTAGCAGGCCTACTTTCCACACCCAGAGATTTGCTTTCTCTAAGTGACTGTAAGCTTTCTTATATGTGATTCTCAAACTTCGTCCAAACTAGAGTTTAGCATGCCTATAAAACACCACCCCATAGTTACTTTCAGTGCGTCAAAATGTATGTGTTCCTATATGTGATTCTCGTGCTTCTTCCAAACTGCAGTTTAGTAAGCCTACAAACAACCCCATCGTTGCTTTCTCTGAGGGAATGTAAGCGTTCTCATATATGACTCTCACACTTCAACCAAAACAGGGTTTTGCAGGCCTACAAACCACCCGCCAAGACTTGCTTTTTCAAAGTGGCTGTTACCTTTCCTATATAGGACTCTGGAACTTCTCCCAAGCTAGACTTTAACATGTCTACCTGACACTACTCCGTAGTTGCTCTCGGTGTGTGAATGTAAGCGTTCCTATATATGAGTCTTGTACTTCTTCCTAACTAGCATCTGGCATGCCAAAATAACACTCCCCCATAGTTGCTTTCTTTGAGTCAATGTAAACATTCCTATATATGTCTCTCGCACTTCTTCCAAACTTGAGTTATGTCTACAAACCAATCCCCGACAGCTGTTTTCTCTGAACGAATTTAAGCGTTCCTATATAGGACTATGGCACTTCCTCCAAACTAGAGTTTAGCAAGCCTACACTCCACCCCCGTTCGTTGCTTTCTCTAAGTTACTGTAAGCTTTCCTATACATGGCTCTCGAAATTTTCCAAACTAGAGTTAGCATGCCTACTATACACCTACACATAATTGCTTTGTCTGAGTGAATATAAGCCTTCCTCTATATGACTGTCGCACTTTTTCCAAATTAGAGTGTAGCCAGCCTGGAAAGCACCCCTTATAGTTGCTTTCATTGAGTGAATGTTAACATTCCTATGTATGACTCTCGCAACTTTTCCAATCTAAGATTTTAGCAATGCTACAAATCCCCCGCCGAGAGTTCCTATACGTAACTGTCCTCTTTTTCCAAGCTAGAGTTTAGGAAGCCTAGAAACCGTCCCCCCGTAGACGCTTTATGTGAATGTAAGCGTTCCTATATATGACTCTCGCCTTCCTCCAAACTAGAGCTTAGCAAGCCTACAAACCAACTCCCTATAATTGCTTTCTCTGAATGAATGATATCGTTCCTATATAAGACTCTCGAACTTCTTCCAAACCAGAGTTTAACAAGCCAAAAAAGCACCCCCCATAGATGCTTCCTCTAACTCAAAGCTAATATTCCTATATATGATTCAGCTTCTTCATCCAAACTAGAGTAAGGCAAGCCTACAAATCACACACCAATAGTTGCTTTCTATCAGTAAATGTAAGCATCCCTATATATGACTATAGCAATTCTTCCAAACTGGAGTTTAGCAAGCCTCCAGACCCCCGGACCCCACTCCATAGTACCCTGGGCATTGGCGCCTGCCTGTCATGCAGGACATAGGGGCGGACCCTCATCTCAGACACGGCATTGGTGGATTGTAGGCTTTTTTAAGTTTTTGAATTGAAGAAGTCTGAGAATTGGAATTGGGTTTAGGGTAAGGTTAGGTGTTAGGGACTAGGATTAGGTTTAGGGGTTAGGGTTTTAGGTTAGAATTAGGGTTAGGATTACTGTTAGGGTTAGAGATTAGGATTATGTTTAGTGGTTGGGTTTAGGTTTAGGGTGAGAGGCAAGAGTAAGGGTCAGGGATTAGGGTTACTGTTAGGAGTTAGATTCAGGGCTTACTAAAGGTTTGGTTTAGAGATAGGGTTAGGGCTTACGTTTAACGGTGTGTGTTAGGGCACGGGCCCTGTCTAATGTACGGGGCACTGTGGGTGTGGAGCAAGGCTGGGTCCCCACTTCATCGTACCCTGGGTGTTGGGCTTCAACTGTCACGCAGGACAAAGGCAGAGGCTCATCTCACGCATGGTTAGGATTAAGGTTTAAGTTTAGGGTCAGGGTTGAGGGTTAGGGTGAGGGTTAACAGTTAGAGTTAGGGTAAGGGGGTTAGGGATAGGGTTAGGGTTAAGGGTTAGGAGCTTGGTTCAGGTTTAAGGTTAGCATTAGAGGGTAGGGTTTGTGTAACTGTAGATCAGTGTTGGGTTTAGATCTCTAGGCATTAGGGTAAAGGTTAGGGTTAGGGTTAAGAGTTAGGGTTATGTTTAAAGGTTAGGATTGGGATTAGGCTTAAGGGTTAAGGTTAAGGTTATGGGTTATGACTAAGGATCAACGGTTAGGGTTATTTTTAGGCGTAGGGTTAGGGTAAGGGGTTAGAGTTAGTGTTAGTGTTGTTGGTCGGGTTAAGGTTAGGGTTGGCGTTTCAGAATTAGGGATTAGGTGTTATGTTTATAGCTAGGAGTTAGGGTTAGAATTGCGGTATAGGGCTTGTTCTCAGGGTGTCATGCATTAACGTTAAGATAAGGGGTTAAAGTTAGGGTTACGGTGAGCTTTACCTGTTAAGGTGAGCAGTAGGATCAGGGTTAGGTGTTATGTTCAGGGTGAGGGTTATTTGTTAGGGGTAGTGTTTATACTTAGCATACGGGCCCTGTCTGCACTGGGAGGTGGGCGGGGTTTAGGGGGATGGAATTGTCCCCGGGAACCCACTCTATCGTACGCTGGGTATGGGCTCCTGGGTTTCATGCAGGACACAGTGGCAGAGCCCCCTTTTACTCATGGCATGGGAGGATTGTAGGCTTTCTAAACTCTGAGAAACAAGAAGTCTGAGAATTAGATTTAGGGGTAGGATTATGGTAATGTTTAGGGATGAAGATTAGTGTCAGGGTGGTGTCTTGGGTTAGGGGTTGGGGTTAAAGGTTAGTGTTAGGTTTAACAGTTACAGTTAGGTTTATGGTTAAGTTTCAGGGTTAGGGTTAAGGTTTGGGTTTAGCGTTTGGCACAGGGGAAGACTTCAATGTTAGCTTTATGGTTAAAGATTAGGATTAGTGTTAGTGTGAGGGTTAATGGTAAGGGTCAAGATTCATGGTTCAGGTTGGGGTTAGGCTTCGGTTTAGGGTTAGGGGTTAGGGTTAGGCTTAGGGTTAAGGGATAGGATTAGGGTTAAGTGTTGGGCTTAGGGTTAGGGTTTAGTGTTATGGTTATCGTTAAGGATTAGGGTTAGGGTCAGGGTTAAATGTTTGGGTGCGGGTAATGGTTAGGGTCAGGGTTAAGGTTTACGGATAGGGTTAGTGTTAAGGGTTACGGGTAGGTTTAGGGTTCAGGGTTAGAGTTAGCATTAGGGCTTAAGGTTAGGATTAGGTGGTAGGTTACATTTAGGTTTAGATCTAGGCGTTAGAGTAAGGGTTAAGAGATAGGGTAAGGTTTAATGCTTAGGATTAGGGTTAGGGTTTTGGGTTAAAGTAAGTGTTAGGGGTTAGGTTTAAGGATCAAAGGTTAGGGTTATGTTTAGTTGTAGGGTTAGGGATAAGGGATAAGATTGGCGTAAGGGTTTTCCTTACTTTTATGGTTAAGGGTCACGCTTAGATTAAAGGTTAAGTTTAGTGTTAAGGGTTATGGTGAGGGTTAACGGTTACGGTAAAGGTTAAGCGTTAGTGTTAGGGATTAGCGATTAGGGTTTTTGGTAAGTGTTAGGGTTAGGAGTTCGTGTTTTATGAAGGGGTATGGTTAGAATTAGGATTGGGGTTAGTGTTAGGGTTAGGTTTAGGGGTTAGGTTTAGGGTAAAAGGATAGGATTAGGGTTAAGGGTTGGGCTCAGATTTAGGGTTAAAGTTTAGTGTTCGGGTTAATGTTTAGTGTTATGGTCCAGTTTAAGTGTTAGGGTGAGGGTTAACGGTTAGGATTAGGCTTAGAGGTTGGGGATATAGTGAGGGTTTAGTGTTAAGGTTAGGTTTAGGGTTCAGGGTTAGGGTTAGCTTTAGGGGTTATGGTTAGGGTTAGGTGTTAGGTTAGTGTCAGGGTTAGGTCTAGTCGTGAGGGTAAGGTTTAGGGTTAGCTTTAAGAGCTAGGGTTAGGTTTAATGGTTAGGATTAGGATTAAGGTTAAAGGTTAGGGTAAGGCTTAGGGGTTAGGGTGAAGGGTTAAGGGTTTTTGTTAGGCATAGCGTTGGGGTTAGAAGTAAGGGTTACTGTCAGTGTTAGGGTTGTAGGCAGGGTTACGGTTAGGGTTAGTGGTTTAGAATTAGGGTTAGGGATTAGGTGTTCCAGTGATGAATAGGAGATAGGGTGAGAATTAGTGGATAGGGGTTGTTCTCAGGGAATGGGTTATGCACTAACGTTAGGATAAGAGGTTAAAGTTAGGCTCACGGTCAGTTTTACGTGTTAAGGGGAGAAATAGGAACAGGGTTGGGTGTTATGTTCAGGGTGAGGGATATCTGTTACAGGTATTGTTTATGCTTAGCGCACGGGCCCTGTCTGCATTAGGCGGGGGAGGAGGTTCGCGGGCTAGGATTGTCACCAGGATCCCACTGTATCGTCCTCTGGGTATGGGCCCGTGGGTTTCATGCAGGACACCGTGGTAGAGCCTCCTTTCACGCATGGCATGGGAGGATTGCAGGCTTTCTAAACTCTAAGAAAGCAAGAAGTCTGAGAATTAGATTTAGGGTTAGGATTATGGTTAGGGTTAAGGATGAAGTTTAGTGTTAGGGTGAGGGCTTAGGGTTAGTGATTAGGGTTAGGGTTAAAGGTTACTCTTAGGTTTAACAGTTACAGTTCGGTTTAGGGTTGAGGTTTACGGTTAGGGTTAAGATGAGGGGTTAGGGTTTGGTATAGGGTTAGGGTTAGGTACAGGGTTAGGGTTAAGTGTTAGAATTAGGGTTGAAGATTAGGATTAGGGTTAGGATTAAAGGTTAGCGTGAGAGTTAACGGTTAGGGTTAAGGTTAAGAGTTAGTGTTAGGGTTTAGGTTTAGGGTTAAGGGTTAGGGTTAGTTTTAGGGTTCGAGTTATGTGTTAGGGTTTGTGTTAGAGGTTAGGGTTTGGTTTACTGTTCAGGGTTAAGGTTACGTTTAGGGGTTAGCATTAGGGTTAAGGATTAGGTTTAGGGTAAGGGTTTAGTGTTAGTGTTCGTCTTTAGGCTCGGGGCTTAGGTTCAGGGTCAGGGGTTAGAGTTGGTGGTAGGGCTTAGATTTAGCGGTCAGTTTAAGGGCACAGGAGCTGTTTAATCTATGGTGAGAGGGGTCTGTTCGGAGTCACCACAAAGCACAACATCATTCCCTGGGCCCTGGGACAAGACCTACATGCAGGACTCAGGCGGAGCCTCATCTCACACATGGCATGGCTGTATTGTAGGCTTGCTTCACTCTGGGAATGGAAGTAGTGTGAGAATTAGGGTTAGGGTTGGGGTTAGGGGTTGCAAGTTAGGGGTTAGGTTTTGACTCAGGGTTAGGTGGTAGGGATTAGTGGTTAGGGTTAGAGTTAGTGTTACGGGTTAAGTGTTAAGTCTGCTTTAGGGGGCCATGGTAAGTTTTAGGTTTGGAGTTAGCGTTAGGGTTAGGGTTTAGGGTTAAGGGATAGGGTTAGGGTTAAGGGTTAGGCTTAGGTTTCGGGTTCAGGTTTAGGGTTAGGGTCAGGATTAAGGTTTAGGGTGAGGGTGAAGAGTTAGGGTTAGGGTTACGGGATTAGGGATAGGTTTAGGGTTAAGGGTCAGGTGTATGGTTCAGGTTTAAGGTTAGCATTAGGGGGTTAGCGTTAGTGTTACCTGTAGGTCAGTGTTGGGGTTAGATCTCTAGGCATTAGGGTAAAGGTTAGGGTTAGGGTTAATTGTTAGGGTTATGTTTAATGGTTAGGATTGGGATTAGGGTTAAGGGTTAGGGTTAAGGTTAGGGGTTATGACTAAGGATCAACGGTTAGTGTTATTTTTGGGCATAGGTTTAGCATAAGCGGTTAGGGTTAGCGTTAGTGTTGTTCATAGCGTTAAGGTTAGGGTTGGCGTTTCACAATTAGGGATTAGGTGTTATGGTTATGGCTAGGAGTTAGGGTTAGAATTACGGTATAGGGCTTGTTCTAGGGTGTCATGCATTTACCTTAAGATAAGGGGTTAAAGTTAGGGTTACGGTGAGCTTTACCTGTTAAGGTGAGCAGTAGGATCAGGGTTAGGTGTTATGTTCTGGGTTAGGGTTATGGGTGAGGGGTAGGGTTTATCCTTAGGGCACGGGCCCTGTATGCACTAGGAGGCGAAGTTAGGGATCTGTGATGGTCGCTGGGAACCCACTCTATCGTACGCAGTGTATGGGCCTCTGGGTTTCATGCAGGACACTGTGGCAGAGCCGGCTTTCATGCATGGCTTAGTAGGATTGTAGGCTTTCAAAACTCTGAGAAAGCAAGGAGTCTGAGAATTAGATTTTGGGTTAGGATTACGGCACGGTTTAGGGATGAAGATTAGTGTTAGGGAGAGGGCTTAGGGTTAGGGGTTAGGGTTAGGTTTAGGGTTGTTGGTAGGGTGAAGGTTAGGGTTGACGTTTTAGAATTAGGGATGAGGTATTACGGTTATGACTATGGTTTAGGATTAGAATTATAGGATAGGGCTTCTTCTCAAGGTGTTATGCATTCACGTTAAGTTAAGGGGCTAAGTTAGGGTTACGGAGAGGTTTATGTTTTAAGCTGAGCAATAGGATCAGGGCTAGGTATTATGTTCAGGGTGAGGGTTATCTGTTAGGGGTAGTGTTTATACTTAGCGTACGGGCTCTGTCTGCACTGGGCAGGGGGCGGGGGTTAGGGGGATGGGATTGTCGCCGAGAACCCACTCTACCGTACGCTGGTTATGGGCTCCTGGGTTTCATGCAGGACACAGTGGCAGAGCCCCCTTTTACTCATGGCATGGGAGGATTGTAGGCTTTCTAAACTCTGAGAAACAAGAAGTCTGAGAATTAGATTTAGGGGTAGGATTATGGTAATGTTTAGGGATGAAGATTAGTGTCAGGGTGGGGTCTTAGGTTAGGGGTTGGGGTTAAAAGTTAGTGTTAGGTTTAACAGTTACAGTTAGGTTTACG
This sequence comes from Eulemur rufifrons, assembly GCF_041146395.1. NCBI lineage: Eukaryota > Metazoa > Chordata > Mammalia > Primates > Lemuridae > Eulemur > Eulemur rufifrons. The sequence continues at coordinate 1,139,808 of NW_027182815.1, read as the reverse complement.
GTTAAGTTTCAGGGTTAGGGTTAAGGTTTGGGTTTAGCGTTTGGCACAGGGGTAGGCTTCAGTGTTAGCTTTATGGTTAAAGATTAGGATTAGTGTTAGTGTGAGGATTAATGGTAAGGGTCAAGATTAATGGTTCAGGTTGGGGTTAGGCTTAGGTTTAGGGTTAGGTGTTAGGGTTAGGCTTAGGGTTAAGGGATAGGATTAGGGTTAAGTGTTGGGCTTAGGGTTAGTGTTTAGTGTTAGGGTTATCATTAAGGATTAGGGTTAGGGTCAGGGTTAAATGTTTGGGTGCGGGTAATGGTTAGGGTCAGGGTTAAGGTTTACGGATAGGGTTAGTGTTAAGGGTTACGGGTAGGTTTAGGGTTCAGGGTTAGAATTAGCGTTAGGGCTTAAGGTTAGGATTAGGTGGTAGGTTACATTTAGGGTTAGATGTAGGCGTTAGAGTAAGGATTAAGAGATAGGGTTAGGTTTAATGCTTAGGATTAGGGTTAGGGTTTGGGGTAAAAGTAAGTGTTAGGGAAAAGGTTTAAGTATCAAAGGTTAGGGTTATGTTTAGCTGTAGTGTTAAGGTTAGGGATAAGGGATAAGATTGGCATAAGGGTTTTCCTTACTGTTAGGGTTAAGGGTTACGCTTAGATTAAAGGTTAAGGTTAGGGTCAGTGTTAAGGGTTAGGGTGAGTGTTAACGGTTACGGTAAAGGTTAAGCGTTAGTGTTAGGGATTAGCGATTAGGGTATTTGGTAAGTGTTAGGGTTAGGACTTATGTTTTATGAAAGGTTATGGTTAGAATTAGGATTGGGGTTAGTGTTAGGGTTAGGGTTAGGGTAAAAGGATAGGATTAGGGTTAAGGGTTGGGCTCAGATTTAGGGTTAAAGTTTAGTATTAGGGTTAATGTTTAGTGTTATGGTCCACTGTAAGTGTTAGGGTGAGGGTTAACGGTTAGGATTAGGCTTAGAGGTTGGGGATATAGTGAGGGTTCAGTGTTAAGGTTAGGTTTAGGGTTCAGGGTTAGGGTTAGCTTTAGGGGTTACGGTTAGGTGTTAGGTTACTGTCAGGGTTGGGTCTAGTCGTGAGGGTAAGGTTTAGGGTTAGCTTTAAGAGCTAGGGTTAGGTTTAATGGTTAGGATTAGGATTAAGGTTAAAGGTTAGGGTAAGGCTTAGGGGTTAGAGTGAAGGGTTAAGGGTTTTTGTTAGGCATAGCGTTGGGGTTAGAAGTAAGGGTTACTGTCAGTGTTAGGGTTGTAGGCAGGGTTACGGTTAGGGTTAGCGGTTTAGAATTAGGGTTAGGGATTAGGTGTTCCAGTGATGAATAGGAGATATGGTGAGAATTAGTGGATAGGGGTTGTTCTCAGGGAATGGGTTATGCACTAACGTTAGGATAAGAGGTTAAAGTTAGGCTCACGGTCAGTTTTACGTGTTAAGGGGAGAAATAGGAACAGAGTTGGGTGTTATGTTCAGGGTGAGGGATATCTGTTACAGGTATTGTTTATGCTTAGCGCACGGGCCCTGTCTGCATTAGGCGGGGGAGGAGGTTCGGGGGCTGGGATTGTCACCAGGATCCCACTGTATCGTACTCTGGTTATGGGCCCGTGGGTTTCATGCAGGACACAGTGGTAGAGCCTCCTTTCACGCATGGCATGGGAGGATTGCAGGCTTCCTAAACTCTAAGAAAGCAAGAAGTCTGAGAATTAGATTTAGGGTTAGGATTATGGTTAGGGTTAAGGATGAAGTTTAGTGCTAGGGTGAAGGCATAGGGTTAGGGATTAGGGTTAGGGTTAAAGGTTACTCTTAGGTTTAATGGTTACAGTTCAGTTTAGGGTTGAGGTTTACAGTTAGGGTTAATATGAGGGGTTAGTGTTTGGTATAGGGTTAGGGTTAGGTACAGGGTTAGGGTTAAATGTTAGGTTTAGGGTTGAAGATTAGGATTAGGGTTAGGATTAAAGGTTAGTGTGAGAGTTAACGGTTAGGGTTAAGGTTAAGAGTTAGGGTTAGGGTTTAGGTTTAGGGTTAAGGGTTAGGTTTAGTTTTAGGGTTAGAGTTATATGTTATGGTTTGTGTTAGAGGTTAGGGTTAGGTTTACTGTTCACGGTTAGGGTTACGTTTAGGGGTTAGCATTAGGGTTAGGGATTAGGTTTAGGGTAAGGGTTTAGAGTTAGTGTTGGGCTTTAGGCTCGCAGCTTAGGTTCAGGGTCAGGGGTTAGGGTTGGTGGTAGGGCTTAGATTTAGCGGCCAGTTTAAGGGCACAGGACCTGGTTAATCTACGGTGAGAGGGGTGCGGTCGGAGTCACCACGAAAGCACAACATCATTCCCTGGGCCCTGGGACAAGACCTACATGCAGGACTCAGGCGGAGCCTCATCTCACACATGGCATGGCTGTATTGTAGGCTTGCTTCACTCTGGGAATGGAAGTAGTGTGAGAATTAGGGTTAGGGTTGGGGTTAGGGGTTTCGAGTTAGGGGTTCGGTTTCGAGTCAGGGTTAAGTGGTAGGGATTAGTGATTAGGGTTAGAGTTAGTGTTACGAGTTATGTGTTAAGTCTGGTTAGGGGGCCAGGGTAAGGTTTAGGTTTGGAGTTAGCGTTAGGGTTAGGCGTTAGGGTTAAGGGATAGGGTTAGGGTTAAGGGTTAGGCTTAGGGTTAGGGTTCAGGTTTAGGGTTAGGGTCAGGGTTAAGGGTTAGGGTCAGGGTTAACAGTTAGGGTTAGGGGGTTAGGGATAGGTTTAGGGTTAAGGGTCAAGGCTATGGTTCAGGTTTAAGGTTAGCATTAGGGGGTTAGCGTTAGTGTTAACTGTAGGTCAGTGTTGGGTTTAGATCTCTAGGCATTAGGGTAAAGGTTAGGGTTAGGGTTAATTGTTAGGGTTATGTTTAATGGTTAGGATTGGGATTAGCGTGAAGAGTTAGGGTTAAGGTTAGGGGTTATGACTAAGGATCAACGGTTAGGGTTATTTTTATGTGTAGGGTTAGCGTAAGGTGTTAGGGTTATTGTTAGTGTTGTTCGGAGGGTTAAGGTTAGGGTTGGCCTTTCACAATTAGGGATTAGGTGTTATGGTTATGGCTAGGAGTTAGGGTTAGAATTACGGTATAGGTCTTGTTCTCAGGGTGTCATGCATTAACGTTATGATAAGGGCTTAAAGTTAGGGTTACGGTGAGCTTTACCTGTTAAGGTGAGCAGTAGGATCAGGGTTAGGTGTTATGTTCTGGGTTAGGGTTATGGGTGAAGGGTAGGGTTTATCCTTAGGGCACGGGCCCTGTATGCACTAGGAGGCGAAGTTAGGGATCTGTGATGATCCCTGGGAACCCATTCTTTAGTACGCAGTGTATGGGCCTCTGGGTTTCATGCAGGACACTGTGGTAGAGCGGGCTTTCATGCATGGCTTAGTAGGATTGTAGGCTTTCAAAACTCTGAGAATTAGATTTCGGGTTAGGAATACGGCACGGTTTAGGGATGAAGATTAGTGTTAGGGTGAGGGCTTAGGGTTTGGGGTTAGGGTTAGGGGTAGGGTTCATCGTTAGGGTTACGTTTAGGCAGTAGCGTTATGGGTTAGGAATAGGGTAAGGGTTTAATGTTAGTGTTGGGCGTTAGGGTCAGGGCTTAAGTTTAGGGTTAGGGGTTAGTGTTAGAGTTAGTGTTAGGGCTTAGATTTAGAGGTTATTTTAAGGGCACAGGACCTGTGTAATCTATGGTGAGAAGTGTGCGGAATGGGTCATCGCCACACCACACCATCGTACCCTAGGCCTTGGGCCCAGACCTACATGTAGGTCTCAGGCAGAGCCTCTTCTCACGCATGGCATGGTTTTATTGTAGGCTTGGCTAACTCTGAGAATGGAGGAAGTGTGAGAATTATGGTTATGATTAGGGTTAGGTGTTTGGGGTTAGGGGTTAGTGTTCGAGTGAGGGTTAGGGGTTAGGGATTAGGGGTTAGGGTTAATGTTAGCATTAGGGGTTAACGGTTAGGGTTGGGTTAGGGACTAGGGTTAGATTTAGGGTTGGGGTAGGGTTAGGGTTAGGGGTTAGGGTTAGGGTTAAGGGATAGGATTAGGGTTAAGGGTTAAGGCTTAGGGTTAGCATTAAGGGATGGCTTAGGGTTAAGGGTTAGGGTTATGGTCCGAGTTAAGGGTTAGGATGAGGGTTAACAGTTAGGGTTATAAGTTAGGGATAGTGTTAGGATTAAGGTCTAGGGTTAGGGTTAGAGGTAGTTTTACTGCTAAGATTAGGTCTAGGCATTAAGGTAAGGGTTAGTGTTAGGATTAGGTTTAATTGTTAGGATTAGGATCAGAATTAAGGGTTAGGCTTAGGGTTAGGGGATAGGGTTAGAGTTTAGGGTAAACTTTTAAGGTTATGTTTAGGGATAAGGTTAGGGTTAGAGTTTAAGGTTAGGGTTAGTATTAGGGTTGTTTGTAGGGTTAAGGTAATGTTTAGTGGTTAGAATTAGGGTTAGGGATTAGGGGTTACTGTTATGGCTAGGAGTTTGGGTTAGTATTAAGTGATAGGGGTTGTTCTTAGCATAAGTGTTATGCATTAACGTTAGAATAAGTGGTTAAAGTTAGGTTTACGGTGAGGTTTATGTGTTAAGGTGAGCAATAGGATCAGGGTTAGAATTATGAGTGAGGGGTAGGGTTTTGCTTAGGGTATAGGCCCTGTCTGCCCTAGGAGTGGGATTGAGGGGGATGCGATTGTCACCAGAAACCCACTCTATCGTATGCAGGGTATGGGCCCATGGGTTTCTTGTAGGACACTCTGGCAGAGCCTGATTTCACGCATGGTAAAGGAGGATTGTACGCTTTCCAATCTCTAAGAAAGTAAGAAGTCTGAGAATTAGATTTAGGGTTAGGATTATCGTTATGGTTAGGGATGAAGTTTAATCTTAGGGTGAGGGCTTCGGGTAAGGGGATAGGGTTAGTTATAGGGTTAAAAGTTACTGTTAGGTTTAACAGTTACAGTTAGACTTAGGGTTTAGGTTTAGGGTTAGGGTTAAGCTTAGGGGTTACGGTTTGGTACAGGGTTAGGGTTAAGTGTTAGGGTTAGGGTTAAAGATCATGACTAGGGTTAGAGTTAAGGGTTAGTTTGAGTGTTAACAGTTAGGGTTAAGGATAACTTTTCGGGTTAGGGGTTAGGATTAGTGTTCGGGCTGAGATTTAGCGGTTAGTTTAAGGGCACAGGACCTGTTTAATCTATGGTGAGAGTGGTGCACAGGGTCGCTGCGACACGACACCACCATACGCTGGGCCTTGGGCCAAGACCTACATACAGGGCTCAGGTGGAGCCTCTTCTCACGCATGACATGGCTGTATTGTAGGCTTGGTTAACTCTGAGAATGGAAGAAGTGTGAGAAATCGGGTTAGGGCTGGCTGTAGGTGTTTTTAACCCCTAACCCTAACACTAACCCCAAGGTTAAATCTAACCGTAACCCTTACGCCAACCCTAACCCTAACCCTAACCCCTCTCACTGTAGAATAAACAGGTCCTGTGCCCTTAAACTAACCGCTAAATCTAAGCCCTAACATCAACCCTAACCTCTGACCCTAAACCTAAGCCCTGAGCCTAAAGCCCAACACTAACTCTAAACTCTTACCCTAAAGCTAATCCCTAACCCTAATGCTAACCCCTAAACATAACCCTAACTGTGAACCCTAAACCTAACCCTAACCTCGAGCGCTAACCATAGCACTTAACTCTAACCCTAAACCTAACATGAACCCTTAATCCTAACACTAACCCTAACCCTAACTCTTAACTTTAACCCTGACTGTTAACCCTCACACTAACCTTTAAACCTAACCTTAATCGTAATCTTTAACCCTAAACCTAATATTTAACCCTAATCCTGTACCAAACCCTAAACCCTAACCTTAAACCTAACCGTAAACCTTAACCCTGAACCTAACTGTAACGGTTAAAACTAAGAGTAACCTGTAACGCTACCCGTAACCCCTAACTCTAAGCCTTCACCCTAACACTAACCTTGATCCTTAACCCGAACCCTAACCCTAACCCTAAATCTAATTCTCAGTCTTCTTGCTTTCTTAGAGTTTAGAAAGCCTACAATCCTCCCATTCCATGCGTGAAAGGAGGCTCTTCCACTGTGTCCTGAATGAACCGCTGGGGCCCATAACCAGAGTACGATAGAGTGGGTTCCTGGTGACAATCCCAGCCCCCTAACTCCCGCCCCCCGCCTAATGCAGACAAGGCCGGTGTCCTAAGCATAAACTCTACACCTCACCCAAAACTCTAACCCTGAAAATAACGTTTAACCCTGATTCTATTGCTCACCTTAGAATGTAAACCTCACTGTAACCTGAACTTTAACCTCTTATCCTAACGTTAATGCATAACACTTACCCTGAGAATAACCCCTATCCCATAATTCTAACCCTATCTCCTAGTCATAACTGTAACAACTAATTCCTAACCCTAATTCTAAACCACTAACACTAACTGTTACCCTACGTAGTTACTGTTACGGTAACCTACTGTTACCCTAACACTGAACCTAACCCTTACTCCTAACGCCAAAGCTATGGCTAAAAATAATGCTAACCCTTGACCCTTTACCCTAACTCCTAACCCTAATCCTAATCCTAACCACTAAACCCAAACTTAGCTCTTAACCCTAACCCTAAACCTTACCCTGACGCCTAGACCTAACACTAACACTAAACTAACACCTAACCCTAATCATAACCCCTAAAGCTAACCCTAACCCTGAACCCTAAACCTAACCCTAACACTTAATACTAACTATATCCCTAACCCCTAACCCTAACCCTAACCGTTAACCCTCACCCTAACCCTTAAACCGGACCCTAACACTAAATCTTAACCCTAACACTAAATTTTAACCCTAAACCTACGCCCAACCCTTAACCATAATCCTATCCCTTAACCCTAAACCTAACCCCTAACCCTAAACCTAACACTAACCCCAATCCTAATTCTAACCATAGCCCTTAGTACATCACTACGCCTAACCCCTAACCCTAACCCCTAATGCTAACCCTAACACTGAACCCTAAACCTAACCCTATCCCTAACCCTTAAACATAACTCTATCCCTAACCAATAATCCTAAGCCTAATCTTTAACCCTCACCCTAGAGCTTAACTCGAACCGTAACCCTAAGCCTAAACCCCAACCCTAACACTTAACACAAACCCTAAGCCTTAACACTTAACCCCAATCCTATCCTTTAACCCTAACACTAACCCTGATGCCTAATCCTAACCCTAACACTAACCCCAACCATAAATCTAACCCTAGCCCCTAACGCAAAACTAACCCCTAACCCCTAACCCTAACACTAACCCTAAATCCTAGTCCCTAACCACTAAACCTCACTTGAACCCTAACCCCTAACACCAAACCCTTAACCCTAACCATAACCCTATTTCTCACACTACTTCCATTCTCAGAGTTAACCAAGCTTAAAATACAACCATGCAATGCGTGAGTAGAGTTTCTGCATGAGTCCTGCAAGTAGGTCTGGGCCAAAGGCCCAGGATCCGATGGTGTGGTGTCGCATGGAAACATTCTGCACCCTTCTCACCATAGATTACACAGGTCCTGTACCCTTAAACTAACCGCTAAATCAAAGCCCAAACACTGACCCTAACCCCTAACCCTAAACCTAAGCCCTGACCCTAATGCCCAACACTAACACTAAACGCTTACCCTAAACCTAACCCCTAAATGTAACCTTAACCATGAACCCTAAACCTAACCCAAACCCCTAACCCTAACCATAACACTTAACTCTAACCCTAAACCTAACATGAGCACTTAACCCTAACCCTAACCCATAACCCTAACACTTAACCTTAACCCTAACCGTTAACCCTCACACTAAACCTTAACCCTAACCCTAATCCTAATCTTTAACCCTAAACCTAGCACTTAACCCTTACCCTGTACCAAAACCTAACCCCTAATCTTAACCCTAACCGTAAACCTTAAAGCTTAACCCTAAACCTAACTGTAACTGTTAAACCTAACACTAACCTTTAACCCTGACCCTAACCAAAACCCCTAACCCTAAGCCCTCACCATAACGGTAACCTATATTGCTAACCCTAACCCTAATCCTAGCCCTAAATTTAATTCTCAGACTTCTTGCTTTCTCAGAGTTTACAAAGCCTACAATCCTCCCATGCCATGTGTAGAAGGAGGCTCGGCCACTGTGTCCGGCATGAAACCAGGGGGCCCATACCCAGCATATGATAGAATGGCTTCTGGCATCTATCCCAGCCCCCTAAGCCCCCTCCTAGAGCAGGGAGGGCTCGTGATATAAGCATAAACACTACCCCTCACCCATAACCCTAACCCTGAACATCACAGCTCACCCTGATACTATTGCTCACCTTAACACATCAACCTCACCATAACTCTAACTTGAACCCGTTATCCTAACGTTAATGCATAAGACTTACCCTAAGAACAACCCCTATCCCTTAATTCTAACCCTAACTCCTAGCCACAATTATAACACCTAATCCCTAAGGCTAATTCAAAACTGCTAAACATTACCTTACCCCTACAAACAACCCTAACACTAACCCTAACCCTAACCGCTAACCCTAACCGTACACCTAAAAATAACCGTAACACTTGACACTTAACCCTAACCCCTAACCTTAACCCTAACCCTTAACCTTGATCCTAATCCTAACAATTAAACCTAACCCTAACTCTTAAGCCTAACACTAACACGTACCCTAACGCCTAGACCTAACCCTAAGAGTAAACGTAACCCCTAACCCTAACCCTAATCCCTAATGCTAACCCTAACACTGAACCCTAATCCTAAGCCTTAAACCTAACTCTATCCTTAAGCCATAAGCCTAGCCCTAACTGTTAACCCCACACTAACCCTTAACTCGAACTGTAACCCTAACCCTTAAAACTAAACCTAACACTTAACGCTAACCCTAAGCCTTAACGCTTAACCCTTATCCTATCCCTTAACCCTAACCCTAACCCCTAATGCTAACCATAACCCCACCATAAATCTAACCCTAGCCCCTAACCCAACCCTAACCCCTAAACCCTAACCCTATCACTAAACCCAACACCTACTCCCTAACCCCTAATCCTCACTCGAAGCTTAAGCCCTAACCCTAAGCCCTCTCCCTGACTAATCTTCATTCCTAACTCTAACCATAATCCTAACCCTAAATCTAATTCTCAGACTTCTTGCTATCTCAGAGTTTTAAAAGCCTACAATTCTCCAAAGCCATGCGTGAAAGCTGGCTCTACCACAGTGTCCTGCATGAAACCCAGGAGCCCATACTCTGTGTACAATAGAGTGGGTTCCTGGGGACAATCACGGCCCCCTAACTCCCCCTGCTAGTGCTGACAGGGCCTATGCCCTAAGCAAAAACCCTGCACCTCACCCATAACCCTAACCCTGAACATAACACCTAACCCTGATGTTATTGTTCACCTTAACACGTAAACCTCACTGTAACCCTAACTTTAACCCCCTATCCTAATGTTATTGAATAACACTTACCCTAAGAACAAACCCTATCCCTTAATTCTAAGCCTAACTCCTAGCATAACCGTAACACCTAATCCCTAACCTTAATTCTCAACTGTTAAACTTTACCTTCACCCTACAAACAACCCTAACACTAACCCTAACTCTAACCGCTAACCCTAACCCTAACCATTACACTGATCATAATCCTAACAATTAAACCTAACCCTAATTCTTAACCCTAACACGAACCATTACCATAATGCCTAGACCTAACCCTAACTGTAACCCTAACCCCTAACCCTAACCCTAACCGCTAATGCTAACCCTAACCCCGAACCCTAAACCTAACCCTAACCCTATCCCTTAAACCTATTACTATCCCTAAACCATTACCCTAATCGCAACTGTTAACCCTCACTCTCACCCTTAACTTGGACCGAAACCCTAACCCTTAACCCTAACCTTAACCCTTACTGCTAATCTTAAGCCTTCACCCTTTACCTTAATCCTATCTCGTAAGCCTAACCCTAAGGCTGACCCCTAACCCGCCCGAACATTAACCCTAACCCTAAATCTAACGCTAGCCCCTTACAAAAACCTAACACCTAACCCCTGACACACTAATCCTAACTTCTAATTCCTAACAGCTAAACTTCACTCAAACCCTAACCTCTAACCCTAAACACATAACCCTAACCATAACCCTAATTCTCACACTTCCTCCGTTCTCAGAGTTGACCAAGCCTACAATAGAGCCATGCCACAAATGAGAAGAGGCTCTGCCTGAGTCCTGCATGTAGGTCTGGGCCCGAGGCCCAGGTACGATGGTGTGGTGTTGAGGCGACCCAGTCTGCACCCTTCCCACCATAGATTAAACAGAGCATGTGCCCTTAAACTAACCACTAAATCTAAGCCCTAACACTAAACCTAAATCCTAACCCTAAACCTCGGCCCTTATCCTAACGCCCAACAGTAACACTAAACACTCACCCTAAACTTAACCCGTAACCCGAACCCCTAAATGTAACCCTAACCATGAACCCTAAACCTAACCCTAACCTCTAGCCATAACCATAACACTTAACTCTAACCCTAAACGTTACACGAAGCCTTATTCCTAACCCTAACCCCAACCGTAACACTTAATCTTGACCCTTACCATTAACCCTCACACTAACCCTTAACCCTAACCCTAATCCTAATCTTTAACCATAAACCTAACACTGAAGCCTAACCCTGTGCCAAACGCTAAAACCAAACCTTAACCCTAACCCTGAAACTTAACCGTAAACGTAACTGTAACTATTAAAAATAACACTAACCTTTAACGCTAACCCCTAACCCTCAGAGGCCACCCTAACACTAATCTTCCTCTCTAAACATTACCATAATCCTACCCCTAAATCTAATTCTCAGACTTCTTGCTTTCTCAGAGTTAAGAAAGCCTACAATCCTCCCATGCCATGAGTAAAAGGGGGCTCTTCCACTGTGTCCTGCATGAAACCCAGGAGCCCATACCCAGCGTATGATAGAGTGCGTTCCCGGGGACAATCCCATCCCTCTAACCCCCGCCCCCCACCCAGTGCAGACAGGGACCGTACGCTAAGTATAAACACTATCCCTAACAGATAACCCTCACCCTCAATATAAAACCTGACCCTGAACCTATTGCTCACCTTAAAACATAAACCTCTCCGAAACCCTAACTTATCCCCTTATCTTAACATTAATGTATAACACCCTGAGAAGAAGCCCTATCCCATAATTCTAAATCTAATCCCCAGCCATAACCCTAACACCTCATCCCTAATTCTAAAATGCCAACCCTACCTTCACCCTACCAACAACCCTAACCCTAACCCTAAACACTTACCCTAACCCTACGCCTAAAAATAACCCTAACCATTGATCCTTAGTCATAACCCCTAAACCTTAACCCTAACCCTTCATGCTAATCCCAATCCTAACCATTAAACATAACCCTACTTAACCCTACCGCTAACCTCTACCCTAATGCCTAGATATCTAACCCCAACACTGACCTACACTTAACACTAATCCTAACCCCAAATCCTAACCTTAAAGCTGAACCATAAACCTAACCCTTAACCCTAACCCTATCCCTAACCCCCTAACCCTAACCCTAACTGTTAAGCCTCACCCTAACATTAACCCTGACTCTAACCCTATCCCTTAACCCTAACCCCTAACCCTAACGCTAACTCCAACCCTAAACCTAACCCTGGCCCCCTAACCCAGACTTAACACCTTACCCCTAACACAAACTCTAACCCTAACCACTAATCCCTAGCACCTGACCCTGACTCGAAACCTAACCCCTAACTCGAAACCCCTAAACCCAAACCTAACCCTAATTCTCACACTACTTCCATTCCCAGAGTGAAGCAAGCCTACAATACAGCCATGCCATGTGTGAGATGAGGCTCCGCCTGAGTCCTGCATGGAGGTCCTCTACCAAGGCCCAGGGAATGATGTTGTGCTTTCGTGGTGACTCAGACCACACCCCTGTCACCGTAGATTAACCAGGTCCAGTGCCCTTAAACTGACCGCTAAATCTAAGCCCTACCACCAACCCTAACCCCTGACCCTGAACCTAAGCCCCGAGCCTAAAGCCCAACACTAACTCCAAACACTTACCCTAAACCTAATCCCTATCCCTAATGCTAAACCCTAAACCTAACCCTAACCGTGAACAGTAAGCCTAACCCTAACCTCTAACACAAATCCTAACACATAACTCTAACCCTAAAACTAACCCTAACCCTTAACCCTGAACCTAAACCCTAACCCTATCCCTTAACCTTAACCTTAACCGTTAACTCTCATGCTAACCTTTAATCCTAAGCCTAATCCTAATCTTCAACCCTAAACCTAACACAACCCTAACCCTGTACCAAACCCTAACCCCTCATCTTAACCCTATCCACAAACCTCAACCCTAAAACGAACTGTAACCGTTAAACCTAACAGTAACCTTAAACCGTAACCCTAATCTGTAACCCTATCCCCTCACCATAACACTACACTTCATCCTGAACCCTAACCATAATCCTAACCCTAAATCTAATTCTCAGACTTCTTGCTTTCTTAGAGTTTAGAAAGCCTGCAATCCTCCCATGCCATGTGGGAAAGGAGGCTCTACCACTGTGTCCTGCATGAAAACCACGGGCCTATACACAGAGTCTGATACAGTGGGTTCCCGGTGACAATCCCAGCCCCCTAACCTCGCCCCAGCTGAATGTAGACAGGGCCCGTGCGCTAAGCATAAACAATACCTTTAACAGATAACCCTAACCCTGAACATAGCACCTAACCCTGTTCCTATTTCTCCCCTTAACACATAAACCTCACCGTGAGCCTAACTTTAACCTCTTATCCTAACGTTAATGCATAACCCATTTCCTGAGAACATCCCCTATCCAATAATTCTAACCCTATCTCCTAGTCATAACTGTAACACCTAATCCCTAACCCTAATTCTCAACCGCTAAGCCTAACCGTAACGCTGCCTACAACCCTAACACTGACAGGAACCCTTACTTCTAACCCCAACGCTATGCCTAACAAAAGCCCTAACCCTTCACCGTCACCCTAATCCCTACGCATTACCCTAACCCTTAACCGTAATCCTAATCCTAACCATTAAACCTAACCCTAGCTCTTAAAGCTAACCCTAAACCTTACCCTCCCGACTAGACCTAACCCTGACACTAACCTAACACCTAACTCTAGCCATAACCCCTAAAGCTAACCCTAACCCTGAACCCTAAACCTAACCCTAACACTGATCCTTCACTATATCCCTAACCCCTAAGCCTAATCCTAACTGTTAACCCTCACCCTAACACTTAAACTGGACCATAACACTAAACATTAACCCTAACACTAAACTTTAACCCTAACCATAAGCCCAACACTTAACCCTAATCCTATCCCTTAACCCTAAGCCGAACCCTAAGCCCTAACCCTAAACCTAACCCTAACCCCAACCCTAACCCTTAATCTTGACCCTTACCATTAACCCTCACACTAACCCTAATCCTAATCTTTAACCATAAAGCTAACACTGAAGCCTAACCCTGTGTCAAACGCTAAACCCAAACCTTAACCCTAACCCTCAAACTTAACCATAAACCTAACTGTAACTGTTAAACCTAACACTAACCTCTAACGCTAACCCTTAACCCTAAGACCCCACCTTAACACTAACCCTAACCCTAAACATTATCATAATCCTACCCCTAAATCTAATTCTCGGACTTCTTGCTTTCTTAGAGTTTAGAAAGCCTAAAATCCTCCCATGCCATGAGTAAAAGGGGGCTCTGCAGCTCTCTCTTGCATGAAACCAGGAGCCCATACCTAGCGTATGATAGAGTGGGTTCCCGGGGAAATCCCATCCCCGTAACCCCAGCCCCCCGCCCAGTGCAGACAGAGCCTGTACGCTAAATATAAACACTACCCCTAACAGATAACCCTCACCCTGAACATAGCACCTGACCCTGATCCTATTGCTCACCTTAAAACATACACCTCCCCGTAACCCTAACTTATCCTTATCTTAACGTTAATGCATAACACACTGAGAAGGAGCCCTATCCCATAATTCTAATCCTAACCCCTAGCCATAACCGTAACACTTCATCCTTAATTCTAAAATGCCAACCCTAACCTTCACCCTACCAACAACCCTAACCCTAACCCTAATCCCTAACCCTAAGCCCTCACCCTATCACTAATCCTCATCCCTAAACCGTACCATAATACTAACTCTAAATCTAACTCTCAGACTTCTTGCTTTCTCAGAGTTTTGAAAGCCTACAATCCTACTAAGCCATGCATGAAAGCCCGCTCTGCCACAGTGTCCTGCATGAAACCCAGAGGCCCATACACTGCGTACGATAGAGTGGCTTCCCAGCGACCATCACAGACCCCTAACTTCGCCTCCTAGTGCATACAGGGCCTGTGCCCTAAGCACAAACCCTACCCCTCACCCATAACCCTAACCCGAAACATAACACCTGACCCTGATCCTACTGTCCACCTTAACACGTAAACCTCACCGTAACCCTAACTTTAACCCCTTATATTAACGATAATGCATGACACCCTGAGAACAAGCCCTATAGCGTAATTCTAACCCTAACTCCTGGCCATAACCGTAACACCTAATCCCTAATTCTGAAACGCCAACCCTAACCTTAATCCTACCAACAACACTAACACTAACCCTAAACACTTACCCTAACCCTACACCTAAAAGTAACCCTAACCATTGATACTTAGTCATAACCCCTAAACCTTAACCCTAACCCTTCACGCTAATCCCAATCCTAACCATTAAACATAACCCTACTTAACTCTACCCCTAACCTATACCTTAATGCCTAGGGATCTAACCCCAACACTGACCTACACTTAACACTAACCCTAACCCCTGATCCTAACCTTAAACCTGAACTATAAAACTAACCCTTAACCCTAACCCTATCCATAACCCCCTAACCTTAACCCTAAATGTTAAGCCTCACCCTAACACTTAACCCTGACTCTAAGCCTAAACTTTAACCCTAACACCTAACCCTAATGCTAACCCCAACCCTAAACCTAATCCTGGCCCCCGAACCCAGACTTAACACCTAACCCCTAACACTAACTCTAACCCTAACCACTAATCCCTAGCACCTGACCCTGACTCGAAACCTAATCCCTAACTCGAAACCCCTGATCCCAAACCTATCCCTAATTCTCACACTAATTCCATTTCCAGAGTAAAGCAAGCCTACAATACAGCCATGCCATGTGTGAGATGAGGCTCCGCCTGAGTCCTGCATGTAGGTCCTCTACCAAGGCCCAGGGAATGATGTTGTGCTTTCGTGGTGACTCCGACCACACCCCTCTCACCGTAGATTAACCAGGTCCTGTGCCCTTAAACTGACCACTAAAGCTAAGCCCTACCACCAACCCTAACCCCTGACCCTGAACCTAAGCCCCGAGCCTAAAGCCCAACACTAACTGTAAACACTTACCCTAAACCTAATCCCTAACCCTAATGCTAACCCCTAGAGGTAACCCTAACCGTGAACAGTGAACCTAACCCTACCTCTAACACAAACCCTAACACATAACTCTAACCCTAAAACTAACCCTAACGCTTAACCCTGAACCTAAACCCTAACTCTAACCCTTAACCTTAACCTTAACCGTTAACTCTCATGCTAACCTTTAATCCCAACCCTAATCCTAATCTTCAACCCTAAACCTAACACAACCCTAACCATGTACCAAACCCTAACACCTCATCTTAACCCTATCTGCAAACCTCAACACTAAAACAAACTGTAATTGTTAAACCTAAGAGTAACCTTAAACCGTAACCCCAATCTGTAACCCTATCCCGTCACCATAACACTACACTTCATCCTGAACCCTAACCATAATCCTAACCCTAAATCTAATTCTCAGACTTCTTGCTTTCTTAGAGTTTAGAAAGCCTGAAATCCTCCCATGCCATGTGGGAAAGGAGGCTCTACCACTGTGTCCTGCATGAAAACCACGGGCCCATACCCAGAGTCCGATACAGCGGGTTCCCCGTGACAATGCCAGCCCCCTAACCTCCCCCCAGCTTCATGCAGACAGGGCCCGTGCACTAAGCATAAACAATACCTTTAACAGATAACCCTAACCCTGAACATAGCACCTAACCCTGTTCCTATTTCTCCCCTTAACACGTAAACCTCACCGTGAGCCTAATTTTAACCTCTTATCGTAACGTTAATACATAAACCATTCCCTGAGAACATCCCCTATCCAATAATTCTAACCCTATCTCCTAGTCATAAATGTAACACCTAATCCCTAACCCTAATTCTCAACCGCTAAGCCTAACCGTAACGCTGCCTACAACCCTAACACTGACAGGAACCCTTAGTTCTAACCCCAACGCTATGCCTAACAAAAGACCTAACCCTTCACCCTTCACCCTAACCACTAAGCATTACCCGAACCCTTAACCGTAATGCTAATCCTAACCATTAAACCTAACCCTGGCTCTTAAGCTAACCCTAAACCTTACCCTCACGACTAGACCTAACCCTGACACTAACCTAACACCTAACACTAACCAGAACGCCTAAAGCTAACCCTGAACCCTATCCCCAACCCTAGCAGTAAACTTTAACCCTAAAACTAAGCCCAACCCATAACCCTAATCCTATCCTTTTACCCTAAAGCTAACCCCTAAACCTAACCCCTACACCTAACTCTAACTCTAATCCCAATCCTAATTCTAACCATACCCCTTCATAAAACACTAACTCCTAACCGCTAACCCTAACACTAACCAAAGACCCTAATCACTAATCCCTAACCCTAACGCTTAACCTTTACCCTAACCGTTAACCCTCACCCTAATTCTTAACACTGACCCTAACCTTAACCTTTAACTCTAAGCCTAACCCTTAACCCTACAGTAAGGAAGACCCTTAATGCTAATGGGATCCCTTATCCCTAACCCTAACACTACAGCTAAAAATAACCCTAACCTTTGATCCTTAAACCTAACCCCTAACACTTACTTTAACCCCAAACCCTAACCCTAATCCTAAGCATTAAACCTAACCCTATCTCTTAACCCTAACCCTAGCCCTTACCCTAACGCCTAGATCTAACCCTAAATCTAATCTACCGCCTAATCCTAACCTTAAGCCTTAATGCTAACGCTAACCCTGAACCCTAAACCTACCTGTAACCCTTAACAGTAACCCTATCCGTGAACCTTAACGCTGACCCTAACCATTACCCGCACCCAAGCATTTAACCCTGACCCTAACCCTAATCCTTAATGATAACCCTAACACTAAACCCTAACCCTAAGCCCAACACTTAACCCTAATCCTATCCCTTAACCCTAACCCTAACCCTAATGCTAACCGCTAAACGTAACCCTAACCGTGAACAGTAAACCTAACACTTACCTCTAACACAAACCATAGCACATAACTCTAACCCTAAAACTAACCCTAACCCTAACCCTAACCCTAAACCCTAACTCTTAACCTTAACCCTAAGCGTTAACTCTCACGCTAACCTTTAATCCTAACCCTAATTCTAATCTTCAACCCTAAACCTAACACTTAACCCTAACCCTGTACCAAACCCTAACCCCTCATCTTAACCCTAACCTTAAACCTCAACCCTAAACCAAAGTGTAACCGTTAAATCTAAGAGTAACCTTTAACCCTAACCGTAATCCCTAAGCCTAAGCCCTCACCCTAACACTAAACTTCATCCTTAACCCTAACCAAAACCCTAACCCTAAATCTAATTCTCAGACTTCTTGCTTTCTTAGAGTTTAGAAAGCCTGCAATCCTCCCACGCCATGCGTGAAAGGAGGCTCTGCCACAGTGTCCTGCATGAAACCCAGAGGCCCATACACTGCGTGCGGTAGAGTGGGTTCCCAGCGACCATCCCAGACACCTAACTTTGCCTCCTAGAGCATACAGGGCCCGTGCCCTAAGCATAAACCCTACCCCTCACCCATAAGCCTAACCCACAACATAACACCTAACCCTGATCCTACTGCTCACCTTAACAGGTAAACCTCACCATAACCCTAACTTTAACCCGATATCTTAACGTTAATGCATGACACCCTGAGAACAAGCCCTATACCGTCATTATAACCCTACCTCCTAGCTATAACCGTAACACCTAATCCCTAATTCTGAAACGCCAACCCTAACCTTAACCCGACCAACAACACTAACACTAACCCTAACCCCTTACCCTAATCCTACGCCTAAAAGTAACCCTAACCGTTGATCCTTAGTCATAACCCCTAACCTTAACCCTAACCCTTAACCCTATTCCCAATCCTAACCATTAAACATAACCCTAACTCTTAACCCTAACCCTAACCTTTACCCTAATGCCTAGAGATCTAACCCCAACACTGACCTACAGTTAACACGAACCCCAACCCCTAATGCTAACCTTAAACCTGAACCAAGCTCCTAACCCTTAACCCTAACACTATCCCTTACCCCTAAGCCTAACCCCAACTGTTAACCCTCTAACCCTCACCCTGAATCCTAACCCTATCCCTTAACCCTAACCCCTAAACCTAACGCTAACTCCAACCCTAAACCTTACCCTGGCCCCCTAACCCAGACTTAACACCTTACCCCTAACACTAACTCTAACCCTAACCACTAATCCCTAGCACCTAACCCTGACTCGAAACCTAACCCCTAACACGAAAAACCCTAACCCCAACCCCAACCCTAATTCTCACACTACTTCCATTCCCAGAGTGAAGCAAGTATACAATACAGCCATGCCATGTGTCAGATGAGGCTCCGCCTGAGTCCTGCATGGAGGTCCTCTCGCAAGGCCCAGGGAATGATGTTGTGCTTTCGTGGTGACTCCGACCGCACCCCTCTCACCGTAGATTAACCAGGTCCTGTGCCCTTAAACTGACCGCTAAAGCTAAGCCCTACCACCAACGCTAACCCCTGACCCTGAACCTAAGCCCCGAGCCTAAAGCCCAATATTAACTCTAGACCCTTACCCTAAAGCTAATCCCTAACCCTAATGCTAACCCCTAAACCCAACCCTAACCGTGAACAGTAAACCTAACCCTAACCTCTAACATAAACCATAGCACATAACTCTAACCCTAAAACTAACCCTAACCCTAACCATAACCGTAAACCCTAAATCTTTTTTTTTTTTTTTTTTTTTTTTGAGAGAGTCTCACTCTGTTGCCCAAGATAGAGTGAGTGCCGTGGCATCAGCCTAGCTCACAGCAACCTCAGACTCCTGAGCTCAAGGAATCCTCCTGTCTCAGCCTCCCGAGCAGCTGGGACTACAGGCATGCACCACCATGCCTGGCTAATTTTTTTCTGTATATATTTTTAGCTGTCCATATAATTTCTTTCTATTTTTAGTACAGATGGGGTCTCGCTCTTGCTCAGGCTGGTCTTGAACTCCTGAGCTCAAACGATCCACCCACCTCGGCCTCCCAGAGTGGTAGGATTACAGGCATGAGCCACCGCGCCCGGCCCTAAACCCTAACTCTTAACCTTAACACTAAGCGTTCACTCTCATGCTAACCTTTAATCCTAACCCTAATCCTAATCTTCAACCCTAAACCTAACACTTAACCCTAACCCTGTACCACACTCTAACCCCTCATCTTAACCCTAACCGTAAACCTCAACCCTAAACCAAAGTGTAACCGTTAAATCTAAGAGTAACCTTTAACCCTAACCCTAATCCCTAACCCTAAGCCCTCACACTAACACTAAAATTTATCCTTAACCCTATCCATAAACCTAACCCTAAAATCAAATTATAAGACTTCTTCCTTTCTTAGAGTTTAGAAAGCCTGCAATCCTCCCATGCCATGCGTGAAAGGAGGCTCTACCACTGTGTCCTGCATGAAACCCACGGGCCCATACCCAGAGTATGATAGAGTGGGTTCCCGGGTACAATCCCAGCCCCCTAAACTCCCCCCGCCCGCCTAAGGCAGACAGGGCCCGTGCGCTAAGCATAAACAATACCTTTAACAGATAACCCTAACCCTGAACATAACACCCAACCCTGTTCCTATTTCTCCCCTTAACACGTAAACCTCACCGTGAGCCTAACTTTAACCTCTTATCCTAACGTTAATGCATAACCCATTCCCTGAGAACAACCCCTATCCCATAATTCTAACCCTATCTCCTAGTCATAACTGTAACACCTAATCCCTAACCCTAATTCTAAACTGCTAACCCTAACCGTAACCCTACCTACAACCCTAACACTGACTGTAACCCTTACTTCTAACCCCAACTCTATGCCTAACAAAAACCCTAACCCTTCACACTAACCCCTAAGCCTTACCCTAACCCTTAACCCTAATCCTAATCCTAAACATTAAACCTAACCCTAGCGCTTAAAGCAAACCCTAAACCTTACCCTCACGACTAGACCGAACCCTGACACTAACCTAACACCTAACCCTAACCATAACACCTAAAGCTAAACCTAACCCTGAACCCTAAACCTAACCCTAACACTGAACCCTCACTATATCCCCAACCTCTAAGCCTAATCCTAACCGTTAACCCTCACCCTAACACTTAAACTGGACCATAACACTAAACATTAACCAGAACACTAAACTTTACCCCTAAACCTGATCCCAACCCTTAACCCTAATCCTATCCTTTTACCCTAACCCTAACCCCAAAACCTAACCCAACACTAACCCCAATCCTAATTCTAACCATACCCCTTCATAAAACACGAACTCCTAACCCTAACACTTACCAAAAACCCTAATCGCTAATCCCTAACCCTAACGCTTAACCTTTACCCTAACCGTTAACCCTCACCCTAACCCTTAACACTGACCCTAACCTTAACCTTTAATCTAAGCCTGACCCTTAACCCTAACAGTAAGAAAAACCCTTACGCCAATCTTATCCCTTATCCCTAAACCTAACACTACAGCTAAAAATAACCCTAACCTTTGATCCTTAAACCTAACCCCTCACACTTAACCCCAAACCCTAACCCTAATCCTAAGCATTAAACCTAACCCTATCTCTTAACCCTTACTCTAACGCCTAGATCTAACCCTAAATCTAACCTACCACCTAATCCTAACCTTAAGCCCTAATGCTAACTCTAAACCCTGAACCCTAAACCTACCCGTAACCCTTAACACTAACCCTATCTATAAACCTTAACCCAGACCCTAACCATTACCCGCACCCAAACATTTAACCCTGACCCTAACCCTAATCCTTAAGGATAACCCTAACACTAAACCCTAACCCTAAGCTCAACACTTAACCCTAATCCTATCCCTTGACCCTAACCCTAACTCTAACCCTAATGCTACCCCTAAACGTAACCCTAACCATGAACAGTAAACCTAATCCTAACCTCTAACACAAACCATGGCACATAACTCTAACCCTAAAACTAACCCTAACCCTAACGCTAACGCTAACTCTTAACCTTAAACCTAAGCGTTAACTCTCATGCTAAGCTTTAATCCTAACCCTAATCCTAATCTTCAACCCTAAACCTAACACTTAACCCTAACCCTGTACCAAACCCTAACCCCTCATCTTTACCCTAACCGTAAACCTCAACCCTAAACCAAAGTGTAACTGTTAAATCTAAGAGTAACCTTTAACCCTAACCCTAATCCCTAACCCTAAGCCCTCACCCTAACACTAAACTTCATCCTTAACCCTAACCATAATCCTAACCCTAAATCTAATTCTCAGACTTCTTGCTTTCTTAGAGTTTAGAAAGCCTGCAATCCTCCCATGCCATGCGTGAAAGGACGCTCTGCCAGTGTCCTGCCTAAAACCCAGAGGCCCATACACTGCGTACGATAGAGTGGGTTCCCAGCGACCATCACAGACACCTAACTTTGCCTCCTAGGGCATACAGGGCCCGTGCCCTAAGCATAAACCCTCCATTCAACCATAAGCCTAACCCAGAACATAACACATAACCCTGATCCTACTGCTCACCTTAACAGGTAAACCTCACCGTAACCCTAACTTTAACCCGATATCTTAACGTTAATGCATGACACCCTGAGAACAAGCCCTATACCGTCATTCTAACCCTAACTCCTAGCCATAACCGTAACACCTAATCCCTAATTCTGAAATGCCAACCCTAACCTTAACCCGACCAACAACACTAACACTAACCCTAACCTCTTACCCTAAACCTACGCCTAAAAGTAACCCTAACGGTTGATCCTTAGTCATAACCCCTAACCTTAACCCTAACCCTTAACCCTATTCCCAATCCTAACCATTAAACATAACCCTAACACTTAACCCTAACCCTAACCTTTACCCTAATGCCTAGAGATCTAACCCCAACACTGACCTACAGTGAACACTAACCCCAACCCCTAATGCTAAACATAAACCTGAACCATACTTCTAACCCTTAACTCTAACACTATCCCTAACCCCTAAGCTTAACCCCAACTGTTAATCCTCTAACCCTCACCCTGATACCTAACCCTCTCCCTTAACCCTAACCCCTAACCCTAACGCTAACTCCAACCCTAAAACTTACCCTGGCCCCCTAACCCAGACTTAACACCTAACCCCTAACACTAACTCTAACCCTAACCACTAATCCCTAGCACCTAACCCTGACTCGAAACCTAACCCCTAACTCGAAATCCCTAACCCCAACCCCAACCCTAATTCTCACACTACTTCCATTCCCAGAGTGAAGGAAGCCTACAATACAGCCATGCCATGTGTGAGATGAGGCTCCGACTGAGTCCTGCATGTAGGTCCTGTCCCAAGGCCCAGGGAATGATGTTGTGCTTTCGTGATGACTCCGACCGCACCCCTCTCACCTTAGATTAACCAGGTGTTGTGCCCTTTAACTCACCGCTAAAGCTAGGCCGTACCACCGACCCTAACCCCTGACCCTGAACCGAAGCCCCGAGCCTAAACCCCAACACTAACTCTAAACCCTTACCCTAAAACTAATCCCTAACCCTAATGCTAAACCCTAAACGTAACCCTAACCGTGAACAGTAAACCTAACCCTAACCTCTAACACAAACCATAGCACATAACTATAACCCTAAAACTAACCCTAACCCTAACAGTAAACCCTACCTCTAAACCTTATCCCTAAGCGTTAAATCTCATGCTAACCTTTAATCCTAACCCTAATCCTAATCTTCAACCCTAAACCTAACACTTAACCCTAATCCTATCCCTTAACCCTAACCTTAACCCTAATGCTAAACCCTAAACATAACCCTAACCGTGAACGGTAAACCTAACCCTAACCTCTAACACAAACCATAGCACATAACTCTAACCCTAAAACTAACCCTAACCCTAACAGTAAACCCTGAGCGTTAACTCTGACGCTAACCTTTAATCCTAACACTAATCCTAATCTTCAACCCTAAACCTAACACTTAACCCTAAACGTCTACCAAACCCTAACCCCTCATCTTTACCCTAACCGTAAACCTCAACCCTAAACCAAAGTGTAACCATTAAACCTAAGAGTAACCTTTAACCCTAACCCTAATCCCTAACCTTAAGCCCTCACCCTAACACTAAACTTCATCCTTAATCCTAACAATAATCCTAACCCTAAATCTAATTCTCAGACTTCTTGCTTTCTTAGAGTTTAGAAAGCCTGCAATCCTCCCATGCCATGCGTGAAAGGAGGCTCTACCACTGTGTCCTGCATGAAACCCACGGGCCCATACCCAGAGTATGATAGAGTGGGTTCCCGGGTACAATCCCAGCCCCTAAACTCCCCCCGCCCGCCTAATGCAGACAGGGCCCGTGTGCTAAGCATAAAGAATACCTTTAACAGATAACCCTAACCCTGAACATAACACCCAACCCTGTTCCTATTTCTCCCTTTAACACGTAAACCTCACCATGAGCCTAACTTTAACCTCTTATCCTAACGTTAATGCATAACCCATTCGCTGAGAACAACCCCTATCCCATAATTCTAACCCTATCTCCTAGTCATCACTGTGACACCTAATCCCTAACCCTAATTCTAAACCGCTAACCCTAACCGGAACCCTACCTACAACCCTAACACTGACAGTAACCCTTACTTCTAACCCCAACGCTATGCCTAACAAAAACCCTAACCCTTCACCCAAACCCCTAAGCCTTACGCTAACCCTTAACCCTAATCCTAATCCTAACCATTAAACCTAACCCTAGTTCTTAAAGCTAACCCTAAACCTTACCCTCACGACTAGACCTAACCCTGACACTAACCTAACACCTAACCCTAACCAGAACCCCTAAAGCTAACCCTGAACCCTATCCCTAACCCTAGCAGTAAACTTTAACCCTAAACCTAAGCCCAACCCATAACCCTAACCCTATCCTTTTACCCTAAAACTAACCCCTAAACCTAACCCCTATACCTAACCCTAACTCTAACCCCAATCCTAATTCTAACCATACCCCTTCATAAAACACGAACTCCTAACCTCTAACCCTAACACTAACCAAAAACCCTAATCGCTAATCCCTAACCCTAACGCTGAACCTTTACCCTAACCGTTAACCCTCACCCTAATTCTTAACACTGACCCTAACCTTAACCTTTAACTCTAAGCCTAACCTCTCAACCCTACAGTAAGGAAGACCCTTAATGCTAATGGTATCCCTTATCCCTAACCCTAACACTACAGCTAAAAATAACCCTAACCTTTGATCCTTAAACCTAACCCCTAACAATTACTTTAACCCCAAACCCTAACCCTAATCCT